>NW_021821633.1:513614-591114 GCF_901000725.2 Takifugu rubripes | reverse complement strand
TAGCTTGTTGTTTTTGCACTGCAGCCTGGGTGGAAGACACAATCGTGGTTGAAGGTTTCCCGCAGTCTAGGAGGCCTGATTACATTGGTGCGCGTGTTTAAAATTTTCTGCTCTGGGGCTGAGTGCGAAGACTGGGGTTGAGCTTAGAGGGGGACGTGTTAGATACGGGGATCTCTCGGTAGCGCATTCGTAATCTCCTCTATTGATAGCCTGTGGTTGAATTCTTTGTTGTTTTAAAAGTTTTGTGAACTAAACATAGGCTAAACAATGAATGACTATGATACTTTTATTTCTGCTCCATCAGAAAGGTTATTGAGAGCGCTTACGAGAAACCAAATGTTTGACGTAGTAAGCAATTATGGTATTGATTTGTCTATTTCCAAAAGTTCTAAGAAGGAGGAGCTGTGTGAATTTATTTTACAAGCTTTAATGGAGAGACAAATTTTGCAGGAGACAACCCAACAGGAGGCTGTAGCTCCTAAGATGACTCTGTGGGATGGCTCCGATTTTACATTTGAGCTGTTGTTACTGCAGAGAGAGCAGATGATTTTGGAACACGAACAGCAAATGCGAAAACAGAAATTGGAGCTACAAGCAAGAGAAAGTGAAAGATTACTGGAGTACGAACGTTTAAAATGTCATGAAAGAAGCAGAGAACAGCATAGCCTGTTTCAGATGGTCAAGTTCCTTCCTAATTTCAACGAGCGTGACCCTGATGTGTTTTTTTTCTCTTTTCAAACATGTTCTCGCTGATCGAGGCTGGACGGATGCTGATCAGGTGCTGCTGCTCCAAAAGGTCCTGGTAGGTAAAGGGCAGGAAGCGTTTGTGGCGTTGTCTCCATCTGAGAAGCTGTCCTACCAGTGCGTAAAAGCATATGAGCTGATACCAGAGCATTACCATCAGAGATTTCCAACATGGAAAAAAACGGAGAGACAAACGCATGTTGATGTGGCAAGAGAACTTATCAGTTTATGTAATCGATGGTGTACAGCTGTGGGCGTAAAAACATTCCAGGAGCTTTTTGATCTGGTCGTTCTGGAACAGTTTAAAAACATTACAACAAAGCGAATCACAACATACATAAATGAACATCAAATTAAAACTGCAGCGCAAGTGGCTGGATTAGCTGATGAGTTTATCTTGACCCGCAAATCTTTTCGAGACACGTCACAGCACGACTAAGTGCGTCGAGAGCGCACTGAGAATGAGTTTGGTAGAAGGCTTGATCGATCATCTCCGGCAAAATCCGACTTTAAAAATACATCATGGCAAGCGGCTGAAACAGACGATCGGTGTTGTTATTGCTATGAAGTTGGACATTGGAAAAAGGATTGTCCTGTCCTTAACTCTCGCATTCGGAATTCCAATAGGCCTCGTTTTCCTAAGCTTGTGGGGTGCACTGGTTCTCTCCAAAGCAAGCGCGCTGCCAAGGCAGTGTTGCCCTCCGACAACCGAGAGGCTTTGGATAAAAATGATTATTCTCCGTTCATCACGCAAGGCACCGTGTCTGTAGTTGGCGATACCAATAAAGTTAAGGTGAACATTTTGAGGGACACAGGCTCTGCGACAACCCTCATTTTTACTGGCCAAAAATTGAGTGTGATGTGTCTGCGTTTATTAAGTCCTGTCACATTTGTCAGATTGCAGGCAAACAAAATGAGAAAATTAAACCTGCGCCCCTTCAGCCTATCCAACCGGTTGAGAAACCATTTCATTATTTAGTTATCGACTGTGTTGGGCCTTTGCCTCCGTCCAAATCAGGCAATGCCTATTTGTTCACGATAATGTGCCAAACTACACGCTATCCTGCAGCGTATTTGGACATAAAGTGCGTGACCAAATGTCAATTTTGATGGGTGATTTGGATCCGTCGGAACAACCAGGCGATGTGGCGGATTATGTCTCTGGGTTTCGGAGGAAATAGTTCCTAGCATGGAAGATGGCTAGTAGTAATCTCACTGCGGCGCAAAAGAAAATGAAACACAGGTTTGACAGCAAGGCTGAGATGCGTGTGTTCAGTCCTGGGGATCGAGTGCTTGCTTTGCTGCCTATTCCTGGCTCGCCGTTTGAGGCGCGATTTTCAGGCCCGTACACCATTAAGCGCAAAACGTCTGACACAGATTACCTTTTGGCTACTCCGGACCGCAGGCGTTCCACGCAACTGTGTCACGTGAACCTTCTCAAGCCCTACTATGCCAGAGTATGTGAGGAGAAGGCAGTGGCATTAGCAGCTGAAGGGGTCCCCGTCTCTTCAGGTGGCAGATGAAGATGACGTGGTTGCCCCAGATGAGGCTGTGTTATTGGGAAGGTTGGATAATTCAAGGCAACTCGCTGAATTAGACAAATCTTTGAGTCATCTGGGCAGTGAGCGTAGTGAGGAAATAAAATCCATAATTTGAATTTTCTTCTTTATTCACTGACAAATTGTCCTGTACTGATCTGTTGGAACACGACATTGACGTTGGAGACGCACGCCCAATCCGACAGCGTTTCTATCGAGTTTCACGGGAGAAAAATAAAATATTAGAAGAAAGTGCACAGTATTTGCTCTCCAATGGCTTAGCCGAGCCTTCATTTTCCAGTTGGGCATCACCATGTCTACTTGTTCGAAAGCCCGATCTTTCTTATCGCTTCTGTACGGACTACAGAAAGGTAAATGCGGTCACTAAACCTGACTCGTTCCCCCTCCCGCAGATAGATGACTGTGTAGACCAGGTGGGAGCGGCCAGGTACGTGAGCAAATTCAATTTGATCAAGGGCTATTACCAGATAGGGTTAACACCAGGAGCCCAAGAAATTTCCACATTCATAACGCCATCGGGATTATTCTCGTATAAAGTTATGGCCTTTGGACTCCATAATGGGCCTGGGACGTTCCAGAGGCTAATGAATCGTGTGGTGGCGGGGTTAAGTGGATAAGTGGTTAAGTGGTTAAGTGTGCGGTGTATCTCGACGACATAGTCGTCTTCAGTGATACATGGGCTGAGCATCTGGTGCGCTTACACGCGCTCTTTCAGAAGCTGGTAACGGCGAAGCTCACGATTAATTTAGCCAAGTGCGAATTCGCCCGAGCCACGGCGACATATCTTGGTAAAGTGGTGGGGTGGGGAAAGGTGCGTCCTGTTAGTGCCCAAGTCCAAGCCATCGACGTTTTCCCCTCTCCAACCACAAAAAAAGAATTGATGCGTTTTTTGGGTATGGTGGGGTACTACAGGAATTTCTGCCTCAATTTTTCCACTGTAGTCTCTCCTCTCACTGATTTGCTGAAAGGCAATAGTAAATTTCACTGGTCTGAGGGTTGCCAGCGTGCGTTCGACAACGCGAAACTGCTCTTGAGCTCTGCACCTGTTCTGGCTGCGCCTAGACTTGGTGAGCCTTTCTAACTGCAGGTAGACGCGAGCCAGGTGGGGGCGGGTGCAGTGCTCATGCAAAGCATTTCGATGTTTATGTGGGTGGGGGTGCTCCGGTAGTCGTTTATTCGGACCACAACCCCCTCACTTTTTTGAGCTCACTTCAGAATCCCAACCAAGGCCTGATGCGTTGGGCTCTGTTTTTGCAGCCGTATAATGTTCAGATTAAGCACATACGGGGTGTAGATAAAGTTATGGCGGATGCCTTGTCCCGGGCTCCGTGTGACCCTTAATGTGATCTCTCCCCTCCCTGTCTATCAGTCTGTCTCTCCTTAAACTGCTTTCCAGACGCCGGAATTGCTGGATGGCAGTCTGTGGTGACTTGGGTTGGGTCTGGTCTGTTCTGGTGTCCAACATCTCCAGGGTTACGGTACTGTTTGACGCGTGCGTGCATGCGTCCTACGTTTGAACGTATGAGTGTTTTGATGTGTGCATGTGTGCTGTCTGGGAGTGCGTGTGTTATGGCTGTGCGGCCTTCATTTCTCTATTTTATGGATTTTTGGACCTGTGCACCATCATCATCTTCACCACCACCACCATCACCACCATCACCATCATCATCACCATCATCACCACCATCACCACCACCATCATCATCATCATCACCACCACCATCATCACCATCATCACCACCATCACCACCACCATCATCACCATCACCACCACCATCACCACCACCACCACCACCATCATCACCATCATCATCATCATCACCATCACCACCACCACCATCACCACCACCACCATCATCACCATCACCACCACCACCATCACCACCACCATCATCACCACCACCATCATCACCACCATCATCACCATTATCACCACCATCATCACCATCATCACCACCACCACCATCATCATCACCACCACCATCATCATCATCACCACCATCATCATCACCATCACCATCATCACCACCACCATCATCATCACCACCATCATCACCATCATCATGATCACCATCATCACCACCACCACCATCATCATCACCACCATCATCACCATTATCACCACCATCATCACCACCACCACCATCATCATCACCACCATCATCACCATTATCACCACCATCATCACCATCACCACCACCACCACCATCACCACCATCACCACCACCATCACCACCACCACCATCATCACCATCATCACCATCATCACCATCATCTTCATCACCACCATTATCATCACCACCATCACCATCATCACCATCACCACCATCATCATCATCACCACCATCATCATCACCATCATCACCACCACCACCATCATCATCATCATCACCACCACAATCATCATCACCACCATCATCATCACCACCACCATTATCACCATCATCACCACCATTATCACCACCATCACCACCATTACCACCATCATCATCACCATCATCATCATCACCATCATCACCACCACCACCATCATCATCATCATCACCACCACAATCATCACCACCATCATCACCACCATCATCATCATCATCACCACCACAATCATCATCACCACCACCACCATCATCATCATCATCACCACCACCATCATCATCACCACCATCATCACCACCATCACCACAATCATCATCACCACCATCACCACTATCATCACCATCATCACCACCATCATCACCACCATCATCATCATCATCACCATTATCATCACCACCACCACCACCATCATCACCATCATCACCATCACCACCATCATCATCATCATCATCATCACCATCACCACCACCACCATCATCACCATCACCATCATCATCATCATCATCACCATCACCACCATCATCATCACCATCACCACCATCATCATCACCATCATCACCACCACCATCATCATCATCACCACCATCATCATCACCATCATCACCACCACCACCATCATCATCACCACCACCACCATCATCACCACCATCACGACCATCATCATCATCACCATCATCACCACCATCATCATCACCATCATCACCACCATCACCATCACCACCATCATCACCACCATCATCATCACCATCATCACCATCATCACCACCATCATCATCACCATCATCATCACCATCACCACCATCATCACCACCATCATCATCACCATCATCACCACCACCACCACCACCACCATCACCACCATCATCATCACCATCATCACCACCACCACCACCACCACCATCACCACCATCATCATCACCATCATCAACCATCACCACCCTCATCATCACCATCATCATCACCACCATCGTGGAATGTGCATGTTGGTGGGTACACTTTGAAGGTAAAGTGGTGAGTACCCGATACCTCTTTGTTCATTGAGTACGGCGTGCGTAATACGCTTGGGCAGCTGTTTTGTTTTGGGGAAGACCGATTTTGAGTTTACTGGCAAAAGTCCTTAGTTGAGGGGGTATAAAAAGCAAGTGAAAGCTCTTGATTTGAAAGCTGACTAGGTTGAGATTCTGAGTTGTTTAGAAAGTAGCGATCTCCCCGGAGAGTTCCCTGTGGTAGGCGGTAGTGCGCTTTTGCGCTGTTTGTTATTTTAGCTTGTTGTTTTTGCACTGCAGCCTGGGTGGAAGACACAATCGTGGTTGAAGGTTTCCCGCAGTCTAGGAGGCCTGATTACATTGGTGCGCGTGTTTAAAATTTTCTGCTCTGGGGCTGAGTGCGAAGACTGGGGTTGAGCTTAGAGGGGGACGTGTTAGATACGGGGATCTCTCGGTAGCGCATTCGTAATCTCCTCTATTGATAGCCTGTGGTTGAATTCTTTGTTGTTTTAAAAGTTTTGTGAACTAAACATAGGCTAAACAATGAATGACTATGATACTTTTATTTCTGCTCCATCAGAAAGGTTATTGAGAGCGCTTACGAGAAACCAAATGTTTGACGTAGTAAGCAATTATGGTATTGATTTGTCTATTTCCAAAAGTTCTAAGAAGGAGGAGCTGTGTGAATTTATTTTACAAGCTTTAATGGAGAGACAAATTTTGCAGGAGACAACCCAACAGGAGGCTGTAGCTCCTAAGATGACTCTGTGGGATGGCTCCGATTTTACATTTGAGCTGTTGTTACTGCAGAGAGAGCAGATGATTTTGGAACACGAACAGCAAATGCGAAAACAGAAATTGGAGCTACAAGCAAGAGAAAGTGAAAGATTACTGGAGTACGAACGTTTAAAATGTCATGAAAGAAGCAGAGAACAGCATAGCCTGTTTCAGATGGTCAAGTTCCTTCCTAATTTCAACGAGCGTGACCCTGATGTGTTTTTTTCTCTTTTCGAACATGTTCTCGCTGATCGAGGCTGGACGGATGCTGATCAAGTGCTGCTGCTCCAAAAGGTCCTGGTGGGTAAAGGGCAGGAAGCGTTTGTGGCGTTGTCTCCATCTGAGAAGCTGTCCTACCAGTGCGTAAAAGCATATGAGCTGATACCAGAGCATTACCATCAGAGATTTCCAACATGGAAAAAAACGGAGAGACAAACGCATGTTGATGTGGCAAGAGAACTTATCAGTTTATGTAATCGATGGTGTACAGCTGTGGGCGTAAAAACATTCCAGGAGCTTTTTGATCTGGTCGTTCTGGAACAGTTTAAAAACATTACAACAAAGCGAATCACAACATACATAAATGAACATCAAATTAAAACTGCAGCGCAAGTGGCTGGATTAGCTGATGAGTTTATCTTGACCCGCAAATCTTTTCGAGACACGTCACAGCACGACTAAGTGCGTCGAGAGCGCACTGAGAATGAGTTTGGTAGAAGGCTTGATCGATCATCTCCGGCAAAATCCGACTTTAAAAATACATCATGGCAAGCGGCTGAAACAGACGATCGGTGTTGTTATTGCTATGAAGTTGGACATTGGAAAAAGGATTGTCCTGTCCTTAACTCTCGCATTCGGAATTCCAATAGGCCTCGTTTTCCTAAGCTTGTGGGGTGCACTGGTTCTCTCCAAAGCAAGCGCGCTGCCAAGGCAGTGTTGCCCTCCGACAACCGAGAGGCTTTGGATAAAAATGATTATTCTCCGTTCATCACGCAAGGCACCGTGTCTGTAGTTGGCGATACCAATAAAGTTAAGGTGAACATTTTGAGGGACACAGGCTCTGCGACAACCCTCATTTTTACTGGCCAAAAATTGAGTGTGATGTGTCTGCGTTTATTAAGTCCTGTCACATTTGTCAGATTGCAGGCAAACAAAATGAGAAAATTAAACCTGCGCCCCTTCAGCCTATCCAACCGGTTGAGAAACCATTTCATTATTTAGTTATCGACTGTGTTGGGCCTTTGCCTCCGTCCAAATCAGGCAATGCCTATTTGTTCACGATAATGTGCCAAACTACACGCTATCCTGCAGCGTATTTGGACATAAAGTGCGTGACCAAATGTCAATTTTGATGGGTGATTTGGATCCGTCGGAACAACCAGGCGATGTGGCGGATTATGTCTCTGGGTTTCGGAGGAAATAGTTCCTAGCATGGAAGATGGCTAGTAGTAATCTCACTGCGGCGCAAAAGAAAATGAAACACAGGTTTGACAGCAAGGCTGAGATGCGTGTGTTCAGTCCTGGGGATCGAGTGCTTGCTTTGCTGCCTATTCCTGGCTCGCCGTTTGAGGCGCGATTTTCAGGCCCGTACACCATTAAGCGCAAAACGTCTGACACAGATTACCTTTTGGCTACTCCGGACCGCAGGCGTTCCACGCAACTGTGTCACGTGAACCTTCTCAAGCCCTACTATGCCAGAGTATGTGAGGAGAAGGCAGTGGCATTAGCAGCTGAAGGGGTCCCGTCTCTTCAGGTGGCAGATGAAGATGACGTGGTTGCCCCAGATGAGGCTGTGTTATTGGGAAGGTTGGATAATTCAAGGCAACTCGCTGAATTAGACAAATCTTTGAGTCATCTGGGCAGTGAGCGTAGTGAGGAAATAAAATCCATAATTTGAATTTTCTTCTTTATTCACTGACAAATTGTCCTGTACTGATCTGTTGGAACACGACATTGACGTTGGAGACGCACGCCCAATCCGACAGCGTTTCTATCGAGTTTCACCGGAGAAAAATAAAATATTAGAAGAAAGTGCACAGTATTTGCTCTCCAATGGCTTAGCCGAGCCTTCATTTTCCAGTTGGGCATCACCATGTCTACTTGTTCGAAAGCCCGATCTTTCTTATCGCTTCTGTACGGACTACAGAAAGGTAAATGCGGTCACTAAACCTGACTCGTTCCCCCTCCCGCAGATAGATGACTGTGTAGACCAGGTGGGAGCGGCCAGGTACGTGAGCAAATTCAATTTGATCAAGGGCTATTACCAGATAGGGTTAACACCAGGAGCCCAAGAAATTTCCACATTCATAACGCCATCGGGATTATTCTCGTATAAAGTTATGGCCTTTGGACTCCATAATGGGCCTGGGACGTTCCAGAGGCTAATGAATCGTGTGGTGGCGGGGTTAAGTGGATAAGTGGTTAAGTGGTTAAGTGTGCGGTGTATCTCGACGACATAGTCGTCTTCAGTGATACATGGGCTGAGCATCTGGTGCGCTTACACGCGCTCTTTCAGAAGCTGGTAACGGCGAAGCTCACGATTAATTTAGCCAAGTGCGAATTCGCCCGAGCCACGGCGACATATCTTGGTAAAGTGGTGGGGTGGGGAAAGGTGCGTCCTGTTAGTGCCCAAGTCCAAGCCATCGACGTTTTCCCCTCTCCAACCACAAAAAAAGAATTGATGCGTTTTTTGGGTATGGTGGGGTACTACAGGAATTTCTGCCTCAATTTTTCCACTGTAGTCTCTCCTCTCACTGATTTGCTGAAAGGCAATAGTAAATTTCACTGGTCTGAGGGTTGCCAGCGTGCGTTCGACAACGCGAAACTGCTCTTGAGCTCTGCACCTGTTCTGGCTGCGCCTAGACTTGGTGAGCCTTTCTAACTGCAGGTAGACGCGAGCCAGGTGGGGGCGGGTGCAGTGCTCATGCAAAGCATTTCGATGTTTATGTGGGTGGGGGTGCTCCGGTAGTCGTTTATTCGGACCACAACCCCCTCACTTTTTTGAGCTCACTTCAGAATCCCAACCAAGGCCTGATGCGTTGGGCTCTGTTTTTGCAGCCGTATAATGTTCAGATTAAGCACATACGGGGTGTAGATAAAGTTATGGCGGATGCCTTGTCCCGGGCTCCGTGTGACCCTTAATGTGATCTCTCCCCTCCCTGTCTATCAGTCTGTCTCTCCTTAAACTGCTTTCCAGACGCCGGAATTGCTGGATGGCAGTCTGTGGTGATTTGGGTTGGGTCTGGTCTGTTCTGGTGTCCAACATCTCCAGGGTTACGGTACTGTTTGACGCGTGCGTGCATGCGTCCTACGTTTGAACGTATGAGTGTTTTGATGTGTGCATGTGTGCTGTCTGGGAGTGCGTGTGTTATGGCTGTGCGGCCTTCATTTCTCTATTTTATGGATTTTTGGACCTGTGCACCATCATCATCTTCACCACCACCATCACCACCATCACCATCATCATCACCATCATCACCACCATCACCACCACCATCATCATCATCATCACCACCACCATCATCACCATCATCACCACCATCACCACCACCATCATCACCATCACCACCACCATCACCACCACCACCACCACCATCATCACCATCATCATCATCATCACCACCACCACCATCACCACCACCACCATCATCACCATCACCACCACCACCATCACCACCACCATCATCACCACCACCATCATCACCACCACCATCATCACCATCATCATCTTCACCACCACCATCACCACCATCACCATCATCATCACCATCATCACCACCATCACCACCACCATCATCATCATCATCACCACCACCATCATCACCATCATCACCACCATCACCACCACCATCATCACCATCACCACCACCACCACCACCATCATCACCATCATCACCATCACCACCACCACCATCACCACCACCATCATCACCACCACCATCATCACCATCACCACCACCACCATCACCACCACCATCATCACCACCACCATCATCACCACCACCATCATCACCATCACCACCACCACCATCATCACCACCATCATCACCATCACCACCATCATCACCATCATCATCACCCCCACCACCATCATCACCACCACCACCACCATCACCACCACCATCATCACCACCACCATCATCATCATCATCATCATCACCACCATCATCACCACCACCACCACCACCATCATCACCATCACCATCATCATCATCATCACCATCACCACCACCACCACCATCACCATCATCATCACCACCATCATCACCACCACCATCACCACCACCATCATCACCACCACCATCATCACCATCATCACCATCACCACCACCATCATCACCATCATCACCACCATCACCACCACCATCATCACCATCACCACCACCATCACCACCACCACCATCATCACCATCATCATCATCATCATCATCATCACCATCACCACCACCACCATCACCACCACCATCATCACCACCACCATCATCACCATCACCACCACCACCATCACCACCACCATCATCACCACCACCATCATCACCACCACCATCATCACCATCATCATCACCACCACCACCATCACCACCACCATCACCACCACCATCATCACCACCACCATCATCACCATCACCACCACCACCATCATCACCATCACCACCATCACCACCACCATCATCACCACCATCATCACCATCACCACCATCATCACCATCATCATCACCCCCACCACCATCATCACCACCACCACCACCATCACCACCACCATCATCACCACCACCATCATCATCATCATCATCACCACCATCATCACCACCACCACCACCACCATCATCACCATCACCATCATCATCATCATCACCATCACCACCACCACCACCATCACCATCATCATCACCACCATCAGCACCACCACCATCATCACCATCATCACCATCACCACCATCACCACCACCATCATCACCACCATCACCATCACCATCATCACCATCACCACCACCATCATCACCACCACCACCACCATCATCACCACCACCATCATCACCATCACCACCACCACCATCATCACCACCACCATCATCACCACCACCATCATCACCACCACCATCATCACCATCACCACCACCACCACCATCACCACCATCACCACCACCATCACCACCACCACCATCATCACCATCATCACCATCATCTTCATCACCACCATTATCATCACCACCATCATCACCATCACCACCATCATCATCATCATCATCATCATCACCATCATCTTCATCACCCCCATCACCATCACCACCATCATCATCATCATCATCATCTTCATCACCCCCATCACCATCACCACCATCACCCACCTCCCTTTGAACATCAGAAGGTCCTTCTTGGTTCGTTGCTGGGTCCATCATTATGTCTGTTGATGGACGTGATGAAGCTGCAGCTGCGGCTTCCTTTGGGACGTGACCCAGAGCAGAAGCAACATTTTCCTGGCTCCCACAATATTTCCATGAATATTTTCCATGCTGAGGCGGTGAACTAGCAGTAGCAGCTGTGGCCTCTAGAGGGCAGCAGAAGACAGATTCTTCATCTGTGCGGTGATGAAGAAACCAGCCTATCATCCTGGACATTTTAAGGTTCTTGTGTTCTCACTATATTCAGACATATAATGTACCTGGTTCACAGAAGGGATTCATACTCTCATTATGTCCAGTAATAAGAATTTAAATATGCCTCAGTTCATAGTGAGATGGAGTTAGATGATTCCAGTTGATCGCTAAAACACCGCAAATCAAAACAATATTGATAGTACTACTACTCCTATTCCTACTACTACTACTACTAATAATAATAATAATAATAATAACAACAACAGCAATAATAATACACCCCACTTTTGTTTACATAATTTAAAACACAATTTCTCCAGTTTCTAATTAATAACTTTATTGTTGGTGAAATTGGTTGTAGAAATCCACGGACCTCTGAGGAGCACCAGAGTCTGAAGATGGTGAGACAACAGAAAGACATTGTTGTTTTTCAGGGAGGAGTCACCTGTTGTTTTAGGGTTTTCAGGATGCTGATCAGGTGTGGATGGTTTCAGCATGGATCGGACCCACGTCGGCAGGTTAGCATTAGCAGCGCGCACGTGTGTGTCGCCAGCATGAGAGCAGGCTGAAAACAGACTTTGGGCCAACTAATGCTCCTATTCAAAACACACCTGGTCAAGTTTGAAAACACCACTAAGGGTTTTTAATTAGATGCAATTAGAGATGGCAACCATGCAGACAGCTCGATGCCCCCCCCCCCCCCCCCCCCCCCTGCTTTTTAGGCTGCAGGCAGAAAAGATACACCAATTAGGCAGGAGGCTACTTTTATTCATGTGACCTGCGAGACCCTGAGCAAGCTGTTTAATGCTGCTGCACTGGCAATTAAAATGGGCATTCATTTGAATGAGCCGTGCATGTTGACATAAACAGACACCATTACATTCAACACGGGGAGATCAGGAGGCTGCGAGCCTTGAAACGGGTTTGAATGCAACACGGCAACAGGTGCTGAATAGAGGACGAGCTGGATGGAGACACGGGTCACACTGGTTGACATCTGGGCCAGCCACGGATCAGCCACGCTCACTTTCTCCGGGATTTATTTTAAGATGTTCATTTTTGGTTTATGCTCTGGAAAATCAAGCTGTTGGTAAAATACAGAAGACTGAAATTGGGTGTTTCCTAATTCCCCTGGAGGACCCCTCGAAGGCTCTTGGAGGACTTTCAGTGGATCCTCACAATGGGTATTCAGACGACTTCATAATACAAACTAGCCATCCCAACTTTTCCCCAGTCCAATTTCATAAGCCATTTGGCTCGCTTGGCCCAAACTGTCCATCATTTCGATGGCAGCTGCTGCAGTTTGCTTTGAAAAAGCCTGCAGGCCCCCTGCTGTTGTACGCTCCCACCCTGAAGAAGAAAAACCAAGAAGAAAGGCATGATGGCCCTATTAGAGCCTCAGATGTGAAAGAAAAGTGTTCAGGAGGAGGCTGGGGTGCATCTCTATTGGAGGGGAGCGAGTCTCATTCAATTTGACACTTTAAAATCTGTCTATTTTTTTAAAGTTCCCAACCGGTTTGAGCGTTAGCTGTAGTCTGAAGTCCTCCTGGAGCCTCCTGGAGAATCCTGGAGAATTCTGGAGCCTCCTGGAGAATTCTGGAGCCTCCTGGAGAATACTGGAATCAACACATTTGTCATAAATATGTTTCCTGCATGAAAAGAGAGGTTGAAGCAAACACACAACTTACTCTCGCTCGCTTGCACACACACACACACACACACACACACACACACACACACACACACACACACACACACAGATGTATAAAAATCTTATTATCGTTATTATCAAATGTTTATGAGCTCAAATATTTCAGGACTTTGTCCAGCATATATACATACACACACACACACACACACACACACACACACACACACACACACACACACACACACACACACATATATATATATAACATCTTTTTGTGATTTTGAAAAGAAACTTTGTCAACTGCAACTTTCCTGCCGGCGCATTTTTACCCTATAAAACAAGGTTTGAGTCCCCTTTGACTGATTAGATCCTGAGTGATGCAGGAGAAGCTAATTCAGATGGACGATAGGGCCCAACACACGACTACGAGTCTATAATATTAATAACATCAACACCAATATAATAACAACAACAACAATAATAATCATAATCAGTAATAATAATAATGATAATAATAATATTGTAATGGTGCTAATAATTATAATGACACTAATAGTAATTATAGTAATAATATAATGTTACAGTTTAATTTCCTAAGTCTCATTCAGGACATTTCATTATGACGCGCGTTAAGAAGAAAAGATGCAGAAAAGTAAATGTGATTTTACAGAGTTTTCCCCCCGTAAATGAAGCCTGATCATGAGGAATTTGGCTGAATTTTTCTTTCAGTATTTGGAGCCGCGTAAAGCAGCAGCAGCTTCGCGCCGTGAGCGCGCCGCGCTGCACCTGTGCGGCTGCTGCGCGCTCACGTGCGTCCGATTCATGAAAATGAGCTAAAAAATCAAAATCAAAATTTGGAAACAGGGGCAAAGTTGATGGAAATGAAGAGAAAAACCAGGAGAGCTCGGAGGTGTCGGAACGGCCGCTGCCGCGCGCGTGATCTCGCGCGCCCAGAAGCTGAAGCCCCGTCCAGCCTCGGACTGGTGAAGGTCTGAAGCCCCGTCCAGCCTCGGACTGGTGAAGGTCTGAAGCCCCGTCCAGCCTCGGACTGGTGAAGGTCTGAAGCCCCGTCCAGCCTCGGACTGGTGAAGGTCTGAAGCCCCGTCCAGCCTCGGACTGGTGAAGGTCTGAAGCCCCGTCCAGCCTCGGACTGGTGAAGGTCTGAAGCCCCGTCCAGCCTCGGACTGGTGAAGGTCTGAAGCTCTCAGAGCTCCGCTGACGGTTGCACATCAGAGGTTTTTACTTCTTTATTCAGTCAGTTACCTGAGAGACCTTCAGAGGAAGATTGGACCGCGCTGGTTCGATTTAGCTGTTTACTACTTTGTTTAGCTGTTTATTTCGAAGGCAGTCTGGAGGTAATTACCACTATTTAATGATAATTAACATTATTTATCGTTATTTAATGATAATTATCATTATTTAATGATAATTATCATTAAAATGAAACCTCACGGCCGCGAATCAGACCAACAAAAGAGAGCAAACGGAAGTGTGAGAAATTTAAGAAATCATTGTTTCCGTCTCGACACACGACAGACAAGTCTGTACGTGTGTGTGCGAGTGTGTGAGTGTGAGAGAGTGTTTGTGGGTGTGCGTGCGTGTGGGTGTGCGCGTGTGTGAGTGTGTGTGGGTGTGTGTGTCTGAGTGTGTGAGAGTGTCTGTGGGTGTGTGTGAGAGAGAGAATGTTTGTGGGTGTGCGTGTGTGTGTGTGAGAGAGTGTTTGTGGGTGTGCGTGCGTGTGTGTGAGAGAGTGTTTGTGGGTGTGCGTGTGTGTGAGAGAGTGTTTGTGGGTGTGCGTGTGTGTGAGAGAGTGTTTGTGGGTGTGCGTGCGTGTGTGATAGAGAGTGTTTGTGGGGGTGCGTGTGAGTGTGTGAGTGTGTGAGAGTGTCTGTGGGTGTGAGAGAGAGGGAGAGACACTGGACACGCTCTGGTCCAGGACAACCTCTGGCCCAGGACAACCTCTGGTCCAGGACACTGGACCCCCTCTGGTCCAGGACACTGGACACCCTCTGGTGCAGGACACTGGACAACCTCTGGCCCAGGACAACCTCTGGTCCAGGACACTGGACAACCTCTGGTGCAGGACACTGGACAACCTCTGGCCCAGGACAACCTCTGGTGCAGGACACTGGACAACCTCTGGCCCAGGACAACCTCTGGTCCAGGACACTGGACCCCCTCTGGTCCAGGACACTGGACACCCTCTGGTCCAGGACACTGGACAACCTCTGGCCCAGGACAACCTCTGGTCCAGGACACTGGACCCCCTCTGGTCCAGGACACTGGACACCCTCTGGTCCAGGACACTGGACCCCCTCTGGTCCAGGACACTGGACACCCTCTGGTCCAGGACACTGGACAACCTCTGGCCCAGGACAACCTCTGGTCCAGGACACTGGACCCCCTCTGGTCCAGGACACTGGACACCCTCTGGTCCAGGACACTGGACACTTGCTGACATCCTAGTCAGCAAACAGAAAACCGAGATGGTTCCAGGACATTCCGTCTTCCCTGAGGTGCCAGAGTTCCTGAAAATGAGGGACATTTTCCACAGCGCTCTGCTTTTCCCAGTTTAGCTGTCAATATGAACAGGCTGTTTCCATGGTAACCAAAAACACAAAGACTGGGGAGACTAATGACACCTGACAATAGTCTTAGTAAAGGTCTATTTAGTGTCTTTCTAAAGGAAGCAGGACAGCTTTGACGTTAAACACAGCTGTAGATTTTGTAGAGTTAAAGTCCCCATTTATGAAAACAAACACACAAACAAACAAGCAAACATATGTGTGGGATGATGATCAGTTGTATTCTCACTGCTGCTACCATCACCATTAATAACCTCTGTAGTAGCTGTTTAAATACTGTGTGAGCATATTTGGAGCTGGAGAGAACATCTGTGGATCCAGGTGCTGTCCTGACTGAAGGTGCTTCAGCAGGAGCTCAGAGGGCCCTGACATCTCCTGGGAACCCAGGAGGTGTCAGGGACCAGGAGGTGTCAGGGACAGACCTCTGAAGCTCTGTCAGGATGGACGGGGTCCCTGGTGCAGGTCTCTCCAGAGACGTTTGGTTGGGTTCATGTCAGGGTTCTGGCTGGACCACTGAAGGACACGTCGGCAGTAGCTGGCACACCCAACAGGACCTTTACCACGGGTGAGGAACGTCTCAAAATGAAGTCAGAGCCAAGAACAATTATTATTGTTATTACTACTGTTATTACCATTGGTATTACTATTGTTATTGTTCATATTATGGTTGTTGTTGGTATGGGGCCACATACAATGTAACAATGTGTCAATAAAGTAAAAGAGTGAAACTTTCTGTGTGTGTGTGTGTGTTTGTGTGTTTGTTTGTTTGTTTGTTTGTGTGTGAGTGTGCACGCTTGGCTCCTGGTCTCCCCTCCCTGCCTCGTGGGGCCCTTGATGGGCAGAAGTGTGGAAACAGCACGTTGGCCATGTGATCAGAGGTCGTGACCTCTGGTCAGGTTGGCCATGTGATCAGAGGTCGTGACCTCTGGTCAGGTTGGCCATGTGATCAGAGGTCGTGACCTCTGGTCAGGTTGGCCATGTGATCAGAGGTCGTGACCTCTGGTCAGGTTGGCCATGTGATCAGAGGTCGTGACCCCTGAGGTTTGTGTTGTGGCCCTCTTCCCTGCTGAGACCCTCTCTGAACCTGGGTTGGGTGATGGTGGATTCAGTCCTCTCTGTCGCTGTGGTTGAAAACAGTGAACTCCTTCAACTGATCATCTCAACGACCCTCCAGTCGCACAAGGAGACGATGAGAATAACAAACAGCCCAACAAAAGCGGGGGTGAAGGACGCTGCGATCTGCTCACAAAACGAGTAGCAACTGAGTTCATGCGGCTTTGTGGGAGCGCGCGTGTAAAAGGTAGAGGCAGGATTTGAAGCTCTCGCTGAAAGACCAACACAAAAAAGATAATTTCTATTTGATTTTCATGGCTTCAAATTAATTCAGGCATGCAGGCTAGAAGGTGTGTCAGAATCCTTATGAAGCATGGAAAGCCTTCCTGTTCAGCCGTTCTTCATGTAGCATTTAGCGCTCCACAGCTCTGACCCGCCCGGCTCCCAGAGCTCCAGCGTAGAACAACGAGCAGCAGCGTTTAAGAACCCACAACATCAACGTCCTCATTGATTAGTCCAGACTTTCACACAAGTGTGCTAAAACACTGACGAGTTCATTAGGATTCTAACTCAAGCATACCTAAACAGTCTAAGGTCGCTACAAGGTCATTTGAGCAATGTCGTGCAACAGCAGAGGAACAGGGGCCCAGGAACAGGGGCCCTGGAACAGGGGCCCAGGAACAGGGCCCCAGGAACAGGGGCCCAGGAACAGGGGCCCAGGAACAGGGGCCCTGGAACAGGGGCCCAGGAACAGGGGCCCAGGAACAGGGGCCCAGGAACAGGGGCCCAGGAACAGGGGCCCTGGAACAGGGGCCCAGGAACAGGGCCCCAGGAACAGGGGCCCAGGAACAGGGGCCCAGGAACAGGGGCCCTGGAACAGGGGCCCAGGAACAGGGGCCCAGGAACAGGGGCCCTGGAACAGGGGCCCAGGAACAGGGGCCCAGGAACAGGGCCCCAGGAACAGGGGCCCAGGAACAGGGCCCCAGGAACAGGGGCCCTGGAACAGGGGCCCAGGAACAGGAGCTGATGCTCTGCTGTGTGCACGTGGACACACACTGTCCATGTCCTCCAGGGTCTGAACATCAGCCGACCACTGAGCAAGGACACCTATCAACCACCCGGCGAGGCTTTTAAGATAAGAACAAATATGAACAGAAACGCTCTGATTTGTGCTGGATCCTCTTTGTTTCACTCAATACGGTTTAACTCTGGTTACTGGTTATATTCAGTCATTATTTTAATCATCACTCTTTATCATTAGAATAGATTCAGTGTATTAATGTTAAACAATGAGTATCAAAGGATCCCTGCTGGGAGACCCTGGTGGAGAAAGTAGTTCTCCCACGGAGCGGTGGCGAAGGTCATGGGTTTCTGACCCCTAGTCCAGAAGGCCTGAGCCTCTCTGGTGAAACAAAGACGTTGTCCAGGCCTCTGCTATCGCTTCCAGCTGTGGATGCAGCGCGGTAGTCACATGTGGTTAACCCTACTGATGGGTTAGGGTTACGGTTAACCCTACTGATGGGTTACGGTTAACCCTACTGATGGGTTAGGGTTATGGTTAACCCTACTGATGGGTTATGGTTAACCCTACTGATGGGTTAGGGTTACAGTTAACCCTACTGATGGGTTAGGGTTAATCCTACTGATGGGTTAGGGTTACGGTTAACCCTACTGATGGGTTATGGTTAACCCTACTGATGGGTTAGGGTTAGGGTTAACCCTACTGATGGGTTATGGTTAACCCTACTGATGGGTTAGGGTTAATCCTACTGATGGGTTAGGGTTACGGTTAACCCTACTGATGGGTTATGGTTAACTCTACTGATGGGTTAGGGTTAGGGTTAACCCTACTGATGGGTTAGGGTTAACCCTACTAAAACCTACCTCCTACCCAAGAGGCTCCTTTAGCTCAGGAGACTGAACCAATGCTGGTCCAGGAGGAACTCCTGAGAGTGTGGACACTCCACCAAGACACCGTTGCGTAACTGTGGAAGAGAAAGATGCTACTGACAGATAGGCTGTGCCTCCTGTCCAAGGACCTGGGAGTGGTGCTGGACCTCGCCATCTCCCGTGTCCAGAGGGCTCTTCCTCAGCTCTTCTCTGAGGTAACTGTGTCTTTTGGCACATTGCCTGATGTTTCCTGGAGAGTACTCTGTGTTTCCTGTTTCTCTTTTGTCCCACAGTCATGAGCAGGCTTGGATGTACGGGGCGGGAACGCTGAGGGGACCTTTAACTCTTGATATCTCTATTTCCACCACAATATATCCTCCTCAGGAGTATTCGGAATCAGCCAGACCCCAGAAGACTCCTGCATGGGGAGGAGTGATGGATCAGCTGACCCAGAATGCCGTTGGCTTCAATGTTACAGATCTGAGAGGCCGACAAGTCTTTCAGGTCTATTTAAGACCTTCCATTGTGGTCGCCCTGGCAACACTTTTGCCTTTATCTTCTGTGAGGCTTCCACACATTTGATGTATGAGCTTTTTATTACTCTTTCTGGCGTGCATGTTATTACGTGTCCATCTTCTCCAGATCTATGAAAAATCCAGTCATCTCGTCTTTTAATAGCAGCAGCTTTTAGCTTAAGGGCTCCTCCATAGGAGTGTGCTGTTCCTCCCACGCTGATGTTCAGCCCAACAACAATGAGGAACCAGTCAGAGGAATGAAACCAGGTACCTGAACCCCAAACACCCACCTCCAACCCAGACCAGTCGGAACCCAGAACCTCCTGTGATGTGAGAGGCTGGAGGGAGAAACACAAAAGAAGGGTTAGGGTTAGGCTTCTATAGTTAGGGTTAGGGTTAGGCTTCTATAGTTAGGGTTAGGGTTAGGCTTCTGTAGTTAGGGTTAGGGTTAGGCTTCTGTAGTTAGGGTTAGGCTTCTATAGTTAGGGTTAGGCTTCTATAGTTAGGGTTAGGGTTAGGCTTCTGTAGTTAGGGTTAGGCTTCTATAGTTAGGGTTAGGGTTAGGCTTCTGTAGTTAGGGTTAGGCTTCTATAGTTAGGGTTAGGCTTCTATAGTTAGGGTTAGGGTTAGGCTTCTATAGTTAGGGTTAGGGTTAGGCTTCTGTAGTTAGGGTTAGGGTTAGGCTTCTATAGTTAGGGTTAGGCTTCTATAGTTAGGGTTAGGCTTCTATAGTTAGGGTTAGGGTTAGGCTTCTGTAGTTAGGGTTAGGGTTAGGCTTCTATAGTTAGGGTTAGGGTTAGGCTTCTGTAGTTAGGGTTAGGGTTAGGCTTCTGTAGTTAGGGTTAGGGTTAGGCTTCTATAGTTAGGGTTAGGGTTAGGCTTCTGTAGTTAGGGTTAGGCTTCTATAGTTAGGGTTAGGGTTAGGCTTCTATAGTTAGGGTTAGGGTTAGGCTTCTGTAGTTAGGGTTAGGGTTAGGCTTCTATAGTTAGGGTTAGGGTTAGGGTTAGGCTTCTGTAATTAGGGTTAGGGTTAGGCTTCTATAGTTAGGGTTAGGGTTAGGCTTCTATAGTTAGGGTTAGGGTTAGGGTTAGGCTTCTGTAGTTAGGGTTAGGGTTAGGCTTCTGTAGTTAGGGTTAGGGTTAGGCTTCTGTAGTTAGGCTTAGGGTTAGGCTTCTATAGTTAGGGTTAGGCTTCTGTAGTTAGGGTTAGGGTTAGGGTTAGGCTTCTGTAGTTATGGTTAGGGTTAGGGTTAACCCTACTGATGGGTTAGGGTTAGGGTTAGGTGTGTGTGTGCGTGCGTGTGCGTGCGTGTGTGTGTGTGTGTGAGTGTGTGTGTGTGTGAGAGAGAGTGGGTGTGTGAGTGTGTGTGTGTGAGTGAGTGTGCGGGTGTGTGTGTGTGAGACTCTTCTATCTCTTTGATGTGTGCAGACACAACAGACTCTTCTATCTCTTTGATGTGCAGACAGAACAGACTCTTCTATCTCTCTGATGTGCAGACAGAACAGACTCTTCTATCTCTTTGATGTGCAGACAGAACAGACTCTTCTATCTCTTTGATGTGCAGACAGAACAGACTCTTCTATCTCTTTGATATGTGCAGACACAACAGACTCTTCTATCTCTTTGATGTGCAGACAGAACAAACTCTTCTATCTCTTTGATGTGCAGACACAGACTCTTCTATCTCTATGATGTGCAGACCAACAGACTCTTCTATCTCTTGATGTGCAGACACAACAGACTCTTCTATCTCTTTGATGTGCAGACAGAACAGACTCTTCTATCTCTTTGATGTGCAGACAGAACAGACTCTTCTATCTCTTTGATGTGCAGACACAACAGACTCTTCTATCTCTTTGATGTGCAGACAGAACAGACTCTTCTATCTCTTGATATGTGCAGACACAACAGACTCTTCTATCTCTTTGATGTGCAGACAGAACAGACTCTTCTATCTCTTTGATGTGCAGACAGAACAGACTCTTCTATCTCTATGATGTGCAGACACAGACTCTTCTATCTCTTTGATGTGCAGACAGAACAGACTCTTCTATCTCTTTGATGTGCAGACACAACAGACTCTTCTATCTCTTTGATGTGCAGACAGAACAGACTCTTCTATCTCTTTGATGTGCAGACAGAACAGACTCTTCTATCTCTTTGATGTGCAGACAGAACAGACTCTTCTATCTCTTTGATGTGCAGACACAACAGACTCTTCTATCTCTATGATGTGCAGACACAACAGACTCTTCTATCTCTTTGATGTGCAGACAGAACAGACTCTTCTATCTCTTTGATGTGCAGACAGAACAGACTCTTCTATCTCTTTGATATGTGCAGACACAACAGACTCTTCTATCTCTTTGATGTGCAGACAAAACAAACTCTTCTATCTCTTTGATGTGCAGACACAGACTCTTCTATCTCTTTGATGTGCAGACAGAACAGACTCTTCTATCTCTATGATGTGCAGACACAACAGACTCTTCTATCTCTTTGATGTGCAGACACAACAGACTCTTCTATCTCTTTGATGTGCAGACAGAACAGACTCTTCTATCTCTTTGATGTGCAGACAGAACAGACTCTTCTATCTCTTTGATGTGCAGACACAACAGACTCTTCTATCTCTTTGATGTGCAGACAGAACAGACTCTTCTATCTCTTTGATGTGCAGACAGAACAGACTCTTCTATCTCTTTGATATGTGCAGACACAACAGACTCTTCTATCTCTTTGATGTGCAGACAGAACAGACTCTTCTATCTCTTTGATGTGCAGACACAGACTCTTCTATCTCTTTGATGTGCAGACAGAACAGACTCTTCTATCTCTTTGATGTGCAGACACAACAGACTCTTCTATCTCTATGATGTGCAGACAGAACAGACTCTTCTATCTCTTTGATGTGCAGACAGAACAGACTCTTCTATCTCTTTGATGTGCAGACAGAACAGACTCTTCTATCTCTTTGATGTGCAGACAGAACAGACTCTTCTATCTCTTTGATGTGCAGACAGAACAGACTCTTCTATCTCTATGATGTGCAGACACAACAGACTCTTCTATCTCTTTGATGTGCAGACAGAACAGACTCTTCTATCTCTTTGATGTGCAGACACAACAGACTCTTCTATCTCTTTGATGTGCAGACAGAACAAACTCTTCTATCTCTTTGATGTGCAGACAGAACAGACTCTTCTATCTCTTTGATGTGCAGACAGAACAGACTCTTCTATCTCTATGATGTGCAGACACAGACTCTTCTATCTCTTTGATGTGCAGACAGAACAGACTCTTCTATCTCTTTGATGTGCAGACACAACAGACTCTTCTATCTCTTTGATGTGCAGACAGAACAGACTCTTCTATCTCTATGATGTGCAGACACAACAGACTCTTCTATCTCTTTGATGTGCAGACAGAACAGACTCTTCTATCTCTTTGATGTGCAGACAGAACAGACTCTTCTATCTCTTTGATGTGCAGACAGAACAGAATCTTCTATCTCTTTGATGTGCAGACAGAACAGACTCTTCTATCTCTATGATGTGCAGACACAACAGACTCTTCTATCTCTTTGATGTGCAGACAGAACAGACTCTTCTATCTCTTTGATGTGCAGACACAACAGACTTTTCTATCTCTTTGATGTGCACAGAACAGACTCTTCTATCTCTTTGATGTGCAGACAGAACAGACTCTTCTATCTCTTTGATGTGCAGACACAACAGACTCTTCTATCTCTTTGATGTGTGCAGACACAACAGACTCTTCTATCTCTTTGATGTGCAGACAGAACAGACTCTTCTATCTCTTTGATGTGCAGACACAACAGACTCTTCTATCTCTATGATGTGCAGACAGAACAGACTCTTCTATCTCTTTGATGTGCAGACACAACAGACTCTTCTATCTCTTTGATGTGCAGACACAACAGACTCTTCTATCTCTTTGATGTGCAGACACAACAGACTCTTCTATCTCTTTGATGTACAGACAGAACAGACTCTTCTATCTCTTTGATGTGCAGACAGAACAGACTCTTCTATCTCTTTGATGTGCAGACAGAACAGACTCTCCTATCTCTTTGATATGTGCAGACAGAACAGACTCTTCTATCTCTTTGATGTGCAGACAGAACAGACTCTTCTATCTCTTTGATGTGCAGACAGAACAGACTCTTCTATCTCTTTGATGTGCAGACACAACAGACTCTTCTATCTCTTTGATGTGCAGACAGAACAGACTCTTCTATCTCTTTGATGTGCAGACAGAACAGACTCTTCTATCTCTTTGATGTGCAGACAGAACAGACTCTTCTATCTCTTTGATATGTGCAGACACAACATACTCTTCTATCTCTTTGATGTGCAGACAGAACAGACTCTTCTATCTCTTTGATGTGCAGACACAGACTCTTCTATCTCTTTGATGTGCAGACAGAACAGACTCTTCTATCTCTTTGATATGTGCAGACACAACAGACTCTTCTATCTCTATGATGTGCAGACAGAACAGACTCTTCTATCTCTTTGATGTGCAGACAGAACAGACTCTTCTATCTCTATGATGTGCAGACAGAACAGACTCTTCTATCTCTTTGATGTGCAGACAGAACAGACTCTTCTATCTCTTTGATGTGCAGACACAACAGACTCTTCTATCTCTTTGATGTGCAGACACAACAGACTCTTCTATCTCTTTGATGTACAGACAGAACAGACTCTTCTATCTCTTTGATGTGCAGACACAACAGACTCTTCTATCTCTTTGATGTGCAGACAGAACAGACTCTTCTATCTCTTTGATGTGCAGACAGAACAGACTCTTCTATCTCTTTGATGTGCAGACAGAACAGACTCTTCTATCTCTTTGATGTGCAGACAGAACAGACTCTTCTATCTCTTTGATGTGCAGACAGAACAGACTCTTCTATCTCTATGATGTGCAGACACAGACTCTTCTATCTCTTTGATGTGCAGACACAACAGACTCTTCTATCTCTTTGATGTGCAGACAGAACAGACTCTTCTATCTCTATGATGTGCAGACACAACAGACTCTTCTATCTCTTTGATGTGCAGACAGAACAGACTCTTCTATCTCTTTGATGTGCAGACAGAACAGACTCTTCTATCTCTTTGATGTGCAGACAGAACAGACTCTTCTATCTCTTTGATGTGCAGACAGAACAGACTCTTCTATCTCTATGATGTGCAGACACAACAGACTCTTCTATCTCTTTGATGTGCAGACAGAACAGACTCTTCTATCTCTTTGATGTGCAGACACAACAGACTTTTCTATCTCTTTGACGTGGCACAGAACAGACTCTTCTATCTCTTTGATGTGCAGACAGAAACAGACTCTTCTATCTCTTTGATGTGCAGACACAACAGACTCTTCTATCTCTTGATGTGTGCAGACACAACAGACTCTTCTATCTCTTTGATGTGCAGACAGAACAGACTCTTCTATCTCTTTGATGTGCAGACACAACAGACTCTTCTATCTCTATGATGTGCAGACAGAACAGACCTCTTCTATCTCTTTGATGTGGCAGACACAACCAGACTCTTCTATCTCTTTGATGTGCAGACACAACAGACTCTCTATCTCTTTGATGTGCAGACACAACAGACTCTTCTATCTCTTTGATGTACAGACAAGAACAGACTCTTCTATCTCTTTGATGTGCAGACAGAACAGACTCTTCTATCTCTTTGATGTGCAGACAGAACAGACTCTCCTATCTCTTTGATATGTGCAGACAGAACAGACTCTCTATCTCTTTGATGTGCAGACAGAACAGACTCTTCTATCTCTTTGATGTGCAGACAGAACAGACTCTTCTATCTCTTTGATGTGCAGAACAACAGACTCTTCTATCTCTTTGATGTTGCAGACAGACAGACTCTTCTAATCTCTTGATGTGGCAGACAGAACAGACTCTTCTATCTCTTGATATGTGGCAGACACAACATACTCTTCTATCTCTTTGATGTGCAGACAGAACAGACTCTTCTATCTCTTTGATGTGCAGACACAGACTCTTCTATCTCTTTGATGTGCAGACAGACAGACTCTTCTATCTCTTTGATATGTGCAGACACAACAGACTGCTTCTATCTCTATGATGTGCAGACAGAACAGACTCTTCTATCTCTTTTGATGTGCAGACAGAACAGACTCTTCTTCTCTTTGATGTGCAGACAGAACAGACTCTTCTATCTCTTTGATGTGCAGACACAACAGACTCTTCTATCTCTTTGATGTGCAGACAGAACAGACTCTTCTATCTCTTTGATGTGCAGACAGAACAGACTCTTCTATCTCTTTGATGTGCAGACAGAACAGACTCTTCTATCTCTTTGATATGTGCAGACACAACAGACTCTTCTATCTCTTTGATGTGCAGACAGAACAAACTCTTCTATCTCTTTGATGTGCAGACACAGACTCTTCTATCTCTTTGATGTGCAGACACAACAGACTCTTCTATCTCTTTGATGTGCAGACACAACAGACTCTTCTATCTCTTTGATGTGCAGACAGAACAGACTCTTCTATCTCTTTGATGTGCAGACACAACAGACTCTTCTATCTCTTTGATGTGCAGACAGAACAGACTCTTCTATCTCTTTGATGTGCAGACAGAACAGACTCTTCTATCTCTTTGATGTGCAGACAGAACAAACTCTTCTATCTCTTTGATGTGCAGACAGAACAGACTCTTCTATCTCTATGATGTGCAGACAGAACAGACTCTTCTATCTCTTTGATGTGCAGACACAACAGACTCTTCTATCTCTTTGATGTGCAGACAGAACAGACTCTTCTATCTCTTTGATGTGCAGACACAACAGACTCTTCTATCTCTTTGATGTGCAGACAGAACAGACTCTTCTATCTCTATGATGTGCAGACAGAACAGACTCTTCTATCTCTTTGATGTGCAGACAGAACAGACTCTTCTATCTCTTTGATGTGCAGACACAACAGACTCTTCTATCTCTTTGATGTGCAGACAGAACAGACTCTTCTATCTCTTTGATGTGCAGACAGAACAGACTCTTCTATCTCTTTGATATGTGCAGACACAACATACTCTTCTATCTCTTTGATGTGCAGACAGAACAGACTCTTCTATCTCTTTGATGTGCAGACACAGACTCTTCTATCTCTTTGATGTGCAGACAGAACAGACTCTTCTATCTCTTTGATATGTGCAGACACAACAGACTCTTCTATCTCTATGATGTGCAGACAGAACAGACTCTTCTATCTCTTTGATGTGCAGACAGAACAGACTCTTCTATCTCTTTGATGTGCAGACAGAACAGACTCTTCTATCTCTTTGATGTGCAGACACAACAGACTCTTCTATCTCTTTGATGTGCAGACAGAACAGACTCTTCTATCTCTTTGATGTGCAGACAGAACAGACTCTTCTATCTCTTTGATGTGCAGACAGAACAGACTCTTCTATCTCTTTGATATGTGCAGACACAACAGACTCTTCTATCTCTTTGATGTGCAGACAGAACAAACTCTTCTATCTCTTTGATGTGCAGACACAGACTCTTCTATCTCTTTGATGTGCAGACACAACAGACTCTTCTATCTCTTTGATGTGCAGACACAACAGACTCTTCTATCTCTTTGATGTGCAGACAGAACAGACTCTTCTATCTCTTTGATGTGCAGACAGACAACAGACCTCTATCTCTTGATGTGCAGACCAGAACAGACTCTTCTATCTCTTGATGTGCAGACAGAACAGACTCTTCTATCTCTTTGATGTGCAGACACAACAGACTCTTCTATCTCTTTGATGTGCAGACAGAACAGACTCTTCTATCTCTTTGATGTGCAGACAGAACAGACGCTTCTATCTCTTGATGTGCAGACAGAACAGACTCTTCTATCTCTTTGATATGTGCAGACACAACAGACTCTTCTATCTCTTTGATGTGCAGACAGAACAGACTCTTCTATCTCTTTGATGTGCAGACACAACAGACTCTTCTATCTCTTTGATGTGCAGACACAACAGACTCTTCTATCTCTTTGATGTGCAGACAGAACAAACTCTTCTATCTCTTTGATGTGCAGACAGAACAGACTCTTCTATCTCTATGATGTGCAGACAGAACAGACTCTTCTATCTCTTTGATGTGCAGACACAACAGACTCTTCTATCTCTTTGATGTGCAGACAGAACAGACTCTTCTATCTCTTTGATGTGCAGACACAACAGACTCTTCTATCTCTTTGATGTGCAGACAGAACAGACTCTTCTATCTCTATGATGTGCAGACACAACAGACTCTTCTATCTCTTTGATGTGCAGACAGAACAGACTCTTCTATCTCTTTGATGTGCAGACAGAACAGACTCTCCTATCTCTTTGATATGTGCAGACAGAACAGACTCTTCTATCTCTTTGATGTGCAGACAGAACAGACTCTTCTATCTCTTTGATGTGCAGACAGAACAGACTCTTCTATCTCTTTGATGTGCAGACACAACAGACTCTTCTATCTCTTTGATGTGCAGACAGAACAAGACTCTTCTATCTCTTTGATGTGCAGACAGAACAGACTCTTCTATCTCTTGATATGTGCAGACACAACATACTCTTCTATCTCTTTGATGTGCAGACAGAACAGACTCTTCTATCTCTTTGATGTGCAGACACAGACTCTTCTATCTCTTTCATGTGCAGACAGAACAGACTCTTCTATCTCTTTGATATGTGCAGACACAACAGACTCTTCTATCTCTATGATGTGCAGACAGAACAGACTCTTCTATCTCTTTGATGTGCAGACAGAACAGACTCTTCTATCTCTTTGATGTGCAGAGCAGAACAGACTCTTCTATCTCTTTGATGTGTCAGACAGAACCGACTCTTCTATCTCTTTGATGTGCAGACAGAACAGACTCTTCTATCTCTTTGATGTGCAGACAGAACAGACTCTTCTATCTCTTTGATGTGCAGACAGAACAGACTCTTCTATCTCTTTGATATGTGCAGACACAACAGACTCTTCTATCTCTTTGATGTGCAGACAGAACAGACTCTTCTATCTCTTTGATGTGCAGACACAACAGACTCTTCTATCTCTTTGATGTGCAGACACAACAGACTCTTCTATCTCTTTGATGTGCAGACAGAACAAACTCTTCTATCTCTTTGATGTGCAGACAGAACAGACTCTTCTATCTCTATGATGTGCAGACAGAACAGACTCTTCTATCTCTTTGATGTGCAGACACAACAGACTCTTCTATCT
The DNA here is from genome assembly GCF_901000725.2 of Takifugu rubripes. Classification (NCBI taxonomy): domain Eukaryota; kingdom Metazoa; phylum Chordata; class Actinopteri; order Tetraodontiformes; family Tetraodontidae; genus Takifugu; species Takifugu rubripes. The sequence continues at coordinate 562,078 of NW_021821633.1, read as the reverse complement.
CTTTGATGTGCAGACAGAACAGACTCTTCTATCTCTTTGATGTGCAGACACAACAGACTCTTCTATCTCTTTGATGTGCAGACAGAACAGACTCTTCTATCTCTATTGATGTGCAGACACAACAGACTCTTCTATCTCTATGATGTGCAGACACAACAGACTCTTCTATCTCTTTGATGTGCAGACAGAACAGACTCTTCTATCTCTTTGATGTGCAGACACACACAGCAAAGGCCTTCCAGTTTGGAACACTTGTTAACCAAAGGTAACAGAACCCTGAAGCTTCGTTCCTGGAGGCCCAGCAGCAGTCAGGTGCTGCCGCCCCACCTTTGCTGCCAGGTCAAAGGTCACTAAAGTCCCTGGTTCTTTCCTTTGTCTGGCGTGTTGAATTGTGGCCTTGAACAATCTGCGTTCAGCAACAATGACATTTCCTCCACAGAGCTGGAGATTAGCCAGCAGCTACTAGAGCCCAGGCTTTCATTAGCACGGAGCACAAAGGGTGATGGACATCAGCCGCATTAGCAGCGCTCATGTTTCCGTCCCGCTGGGCCGGCAGCGTTTGGGCAGGTGTCACATGAAACCAGAACCAGGCGCCTTTGTGGTTCAGGTCACACCCCCGTTCCCAGAGAGTCCCGGCTGATCCTGGCCTTCACAGCCAATAAGGACGGAAGCTTAAAGGGAAGATCCACTAAATCTGCTGTAACAGTGTTGCTGCTGCTCACAGCTGATCCACTTCCTGGCCTTTGATCCACCTGCTGATTATTATGGGATGTGTAGGACCGGCACAAGATTAGAGCAGCACTAAGAACACTAAAACTGGACCTGTTCCCAAACCAGAACAGAACAGAACAGAGCAGAACAGAGCAGAACAGAATAGAACAGAACAGAACAGAACAGAATATAATAGAATAGAATAGAATAGAATAGAATAGAATAGAATAGAATAGAATAGAATAGAATACAACACAATAGAACAAAATAGAGCAGAGCAGAGCAGAGCAGAACACAACACAACACAACACAACACAACACAACCTCCCTCTGCTCCTCCTCCCCCCACTCCTCCTCCCCCCTCCTCCTCCTCCTCCCTCTCCTCCTCCTCCTCCTTCTAGAAGGACCCGTGATTGCTGTAGGGTCCCATTACCATGACTCCTCCTCCTCCTCCTCCTCCCCCTCCCCCCACTCCTCCTCCCCCTCCTGCTCCTCCCCTCCTCTCCTCTCCTCCTCCTAGAAGGACCCGTGATTGCTGTAGGGTCCCATTACCATGACTCCTCCTCTTCCTCCCCCTCCCACTCCTCCTCCCCCTCCCACTCCTCCTCCCCCCTCCTGCTCCTCCCCTCCTCTCCTCTCCTCCTCCTCCTCCTAGAAGGACCCGTGATTGCTGTAGGGTCCCATTACCATGACTCCTCCTCTTCCTCCCCCTCCTGCTCCTCCCCTCCTCTCCTCTCCTCCTCCTAGAAGGACCCGTGATTGCTGTAGGGTCCCATTACCATGACTCCTCCTCTTCCTCCCTCCTCCCTCTCCTCCTCCTCCTCCCCCTCCTCCTCCCCCCACTCCTCCTCCCCCTCCTGCTCCTCCCCTCCTCTCCTCTCCTCCTCCTCCTCCTAGAAGGACCCGTGATTGCTGTAGGGTCCCATTACCATGACTCCTCCTCCTCCTCCTCCCCCTCCCCCACTCCTCCTCCCCCCACTCCTCCTCCCCCTCCTGCTCCTCCTCCTCCTCCTCCTAGAAGGACCCGTGATTGCTGTAGGGTGGCATTACCATGACTCCTCCTCCTCCTCCCCCTCCTCCTCCCCCACTCCTCCTCCCCCTCCTGCTCCTCCCCTCCTCTCCTCTCCTCCTCCTCCTCCTAGAAGGACCCGTGATTGCTGTAGGGTCCCATTACCATGACTCCTCCTCTTCCTCCCTCTCCTCCTCCTCCTCCTCCTCCTCCTCCTCCTCCCCCCACTCCTCCTCCCCCTCCTGCTCCTCCCCTCCTCTCCTCTCCTCCTCCTCCTCCTAGAAGGACCCGTGATTGCTGTAGGGTCCCATTACCATGACTCCTCCTCTTCCTCCCTCTCCTCCTCCTCCTCCTCCTCCTCCTCCTCCTCCTCCTCCTCCTCCCCCCACTCCTCCTCCCCCTCCTGCTCCTCCCCTCCTCTCCTCTCCTCCTCCTCCTCCTAGAAGGACCCGTGATTGCTGTAGGGTCCCTCCTCTTCCTCCCTCTCCTCCTCCTCCTCCCCCTCCTCCTCCCCCCACTCCTCCTCCCCCTCCTGCTCCTCCCCTCCTCTCCTCTCCTCCTCCTCCTCCTAGAAGGACCCGTGATTGCTGTAGGGTCCCTCCTCTTCCTCCCTCTCCTCCTCCTCCTCCTCCCCCTCCTCCTCCCCCCACTCCTCCTCCCCCTCCTGCTCCTCCCCTCCTCTCCTCTCCTCCTCCTCCTCCTCCTAGAAGGACCCGTGATTGCTGTAGGGTCCCTCCTCTTCCTCCCTCTCCTCCTCCTCCTCCTCCCCCCTCCTCCTCCCCCCACTCCTCCTCCCCCTCCTGCTCCTCCCCTCCTCTCCTCTCCTCCTCCTCCTCCTCCTCCTAGAAGGACCCGTGATTGCTGTAGGGTCCCATTACCATGACTCCTTAAGTTCCTGAGAGGCTGAATTAGGGGTCGACGCTGCATCTGCTGAAAGGAGCGACGGGAAAGGAAAAGATGGCTTTTGTAAATAAACAGTAGTTTGACACATTATACTTATTTTTGCTCATTTAGCACTTAGAGGATAAACTGCAGCTCTTCCCGCCGCGCCGAGATGGCGGCGGCCATGAGCACATGCGCTGTGTAGCAGACACAACATTGGAAACACAATCATTTTGCTCCCTCATTACCTGAAATTAGCTGGCGGAGCGGCTCCTAATGCTAGCTAATTTGGCTGAGTTGTTATGGCGGTGAGCACAGATTAAAAGATGTCTTGGCCATATGTCATGTTTTATCAAAACAAGCGTCTGCTCGATTACCCCCTGGCTGATGGCTTTAAGAGCAGCCAACAATGCTTCCTTAACAACTGCGAGGGGGCAACTGCACTCAGGCTGGGGCTGGGACCACAACGCGCCTGTGGCCAGAATAATGCTGCCGCCACTCAGCGCTGACCTTCTCTGCGCGGCCTCTCTCCAGCATGCTGCTCCTGCACTCTATTCCAAATCAAACCTCTTTTTCTTCGCCTCCCTTGACCTGATAAACAAAGATGAAACAAAGATTCTTTTCCATCCTTTTGCCCGGACTTTCACACTGATCTCAGGACGTGATGCACCTGCGGGCCGACGTGGTGGCTCAGGCAGATGTTGAACTGGTCACCTGGGAAGGACTTCCTCCAGGGGTTCCAGAGGACCCCTAAATACAGTAGTTTGTCTCTACCCTATAGCAGACGTGTACACCTGTGTCATACAGGTGACCCTCATCTCCTCATCTGTCTCTGGTAAGTGTGTGTGTGTGTGTGCGTGTGTGTTGCAGCTCAGGCAGATTCGTTATCGTAAAGAAATAAAGACCCCAAATGTGTTTAAATGGTTTGGAGAGTCAAAGCGCCGACCAACCAAAGGACGCGTGAAATGAAATCCTGTGTGGAGGCAGGAACGGAGTTTTGGAGTCACCCCTGTGTCTCTGCAGATGTGTCCCATCAGAAAAATGTCTCTGTGATGGACATCGGAGCAAAGGAAAACCTGCTCTTCTGCTCTTCCCAAACTTCACGAGATTACAGAGGAGGCAAAAGATTCTGCCAAAATGCAGCTGAGAAATGTGAATATTTGATTCTGCTGAAGATTGAAGCACGTGGACAATAGAACTCATCACAAAATGACCAGAAAGACGCTTTAAAGCCACACAAAAACAGACTCTGTAACGGGGAAGTCAAATCTTTTCCTGTGAAGTGCAGAGAAAAGAGGCCATTATTCCGGTGTCAGTGCTGAAGATCCTTGGGTGGCACCTATTCAACCCGTCTGTAATTCCAAAAAATAGTGTTTGCATAGTGTCCAATTCAGGCCGCAGGTATTCAGACGAGTGAAAGGGAGTGAGGACACGCGGGTGCTCTCAGACTACATCAGTGTCCAGGCTGCTCCAGCGAGTCAAGGCTCCTCCTTTGTTTGCCCAAATTGAAGAATTTACCACGATGACCACAAAGGCCGCCGATGGAGATCAGACATCCTGGGCACCACTTGTTCAGCGTTTGTCTTTGTCACCAGAACGACGGATTTGGAAGGAAAGGCCGGCGGGTGCGACGGCAGAGGCAGGGGGGCGGCGACAGGCGGGACAAACCCACGCAGAGACGACACCCGCAACACTCGGCGTGTTCTCCGCACAGCAGGCGCCGGAACCGGATCAGAACCGGACTGGCTTGGATCCATACAACAGCAGCGCTCGCAAGGCCACCCGGCTCCTTCCAGCCAAGGCCAGAACATCTGGACCCGCGAGGAGATCCAGGAGGCAGCAGAGGTGCTGCAGCCCCGGGCCTGGGAGAACCGCTGGGGTCCAGCTGAGAGGAGATCCCCTGAGCCGGGGTCTCCTCCCTGCTGAGGCTCTGGTCCATGAAAGAGAAGCTGTCGACCCATTTGGAGGCTGAGGTTAGCTCGGGAGGTAAAAGAACAGGAAAGAAAAAGCTTGGCGTGTTTAATGGACCCGTTTGGGATGGGGGGGTGGGGGGGGAACTAATTGCAGCCAGTTTGAACAGGTAAAAGTGTGAAATCTATTAATCTAAAAGAGCTCGCAGCAGGAGCCGGCGGAGACATTTGCAGAGTGCTACTTAGCTGGAAAGGTCATTGGCACATAAATGTGTTTTAGGGTGGCCTTTGTTCAGGCTGCTGCAGAGGAAGTCCACGTCTCTGTCCACGTCTGTGTCCACGTCTCTGTCCACGTCTCTGTTCACGTCTCTGTCCACGTCTCTGTCCACGTCTCTGTCCACGTCTGTGTCCACGTCTCTGTCCACGTCTCTGTCCACGTCTCTGTCCACGTCTCACGTCTGTGTCCACGTCTCTGTCCACGTCTGTGTCCACGTCTGTGTCCACGTCTCTGTCCACGTCTCTGTCCACGTCTCTGTCACGTCTCTGTCCACGTCTCTGTCCACGTCTCTGTCCACGTCTGTGTCCACGTCTCTGTCCACGTCTCTGTCCACGTCTCTGTCCACGTCTCTGTTCACGTCTCTGTCCACGTCTCTGTCCACGTCTCTGTCCACGTCTCTGTTCACGTCTCTGTCCACGTCTCTGTCCACGTCTGTGTCCACGTCTGTGTCCACGTCTCTGTCCACGTCTCTGTCCACGTCTCTGTTCACGTCTGTGTCCACGTCTCTGTCCACGTCTCTGTCCACGTCTCTGTCCACGTCTCCTAAAGTGCTGCAGAATATCCAAAAATACCACCAGCTTTTTAACCATCTGCCAGCGTCTCCTGCTCATCTCAGCTGTTTGCTAGAGGAGGTCAGCATGATGTCCTGTCCTGCATGACAGAGACACTTGGTGAGTCTGTGGACGAATCAGGACCAAGTCAGCCTGTTCAGGATGGGACAGGACAGGGATGGGACAGGGACAAATTTTTAAAATAAGTAAGTGTGGGTGTGTGAGACGCCCCCCCCAGACTCCCCTCAGACTCCCCCAGACTCCTCCAGACCCCCCCCCAGATTCCTCTAGACTCTCCCAGATTCCTCCAGACCCCCCCCAGATTCCTCTAGACCCCCCCAGATTCCTCTAGACCCCCCCAGATTCCTCTAGACTCCCCCAGACCCCCCCAGCCAGAGCAGAGTAAAACTCGGGATTAAAGGCTGAGGAACATTCAGATAAAAGGCCCCTGAGTCGACCTTCAGCGTAGTCCTGCTGCAACAGGTCGCCTACGGGGGCTTTTGTCCAGAAATTGAATAAGAGATGATTACAGTGATCAGCTCCAGACCAGAGGGCTGGAATCCACAGCGCCCCCCCCCCCCCCCCCCCCTCAATCACTGCACACTTTAGCAAGGACTCCCGAGTGTGGTCGGAATCAGGAGAATTCACTGCAATTTTAGACACAAAGGTGCGGCGGCGGCGGCGGCGGCGGCGGCGCTGAAGGACCACAGAGTGCTTCTGATTGCAGCATCCAGGTCAAATGTGTCCAAACCAGAATTACTGGAAGCAGAAGATAATTTAGAACAGCTGATTTGAGCGTAGCTTAGCATTGACGGAGGTCCGACACAGAGGATCCGGGAGGACCGGGAGCATCCTGCAGGAGCTGGAAGGAGGGTCCAGGCTAATGGAGCGAGGAGAGATTAGCGCCATCGCTGTGGAAACCTGCTCCTAATTAGGGAGGGAGGGGATGAACACCAGCGCGCGCTAGCACGCCGCCACCCTCCCCAGGAGCAATTAGCTGCCAGTTTTCATCTTTGGGCCGTCTCCACGAAGCCGCCGCCACTCTGGGCGCCTGTGGAAGACGGCGTGAACTAAGTGAGGCGCTAATCATAATTACTGGTAGCCATGGTAAGTAAACAGGGGAGGAAGTGTTGGGAGTGAGCGCAGGAATCACGGCCCCGCCGCCTCGTCAGCGACAGGCTTAATTGGGAGTTTTTGGCCTCCCCATAATCATCATCACTCCATCGTTCCCCTCTTTTTGACGCTCTTGTTCGTGCCCCTCCCAGGGGGAGACAGTGATTACCCCCGTGCCACCGGCGCCATAATGGTATCAGCGGCGCCGCCGAGCAGCAAATTAAACTGTATCTGCATCAGGCGTGAAGCCTTGATGAGGGCAGATGCCTTTGTGGCGTTAGCACCAGAACACAATGGTCATGTTGTCATCAACCTTGCCACTGACAATAGAAAAAGCTTTGATGTGTGTGGGGCGGGTTTCCTGCCCCCCCCCCCCCCCGAAAAAAAAAACACTTGCCTGTGAATAGCAGCAATTTTGGAAGCGCTATGAAATCACGTAATAGGTCCAAATATGCAGCTGCTTGGCAGCAGCAGCCGGTGCTGCTGGAGGACTGAATAATCAGCCCGGAGCAGGCGGTCGGGCCTGGAGCAGGCGGTCGGGCCTGGAGCAGGCGGTCGGACCCGGAGCAGGCGGTCGGGCCTGGAGCAGGCGGTCAGCAGGCGGTCGGGCCCGGAGCAGGCGCGGTCAGGCCCGGAGCAGGCGGTCGGGCCTGGAGCAGGCGGTCGGACCCGGAGCAGGCGGTCGGGCCTGGAGCAGGCGGTCAGCAGGCGGTCGGGCCCGGAGCAGGCGGTCAGCAGGCGGTCGGGCCCGGAGCAGGCGCGGTCAGGCCCGGAGCAGGCGGTCGGGCCCGGAGCAGGCGGTCAGCAGGCGGTCGGGCCCGGAGCAGGCGGTCGGGCCCGGAGCAGGCCCGGAGCAGGCGGTCAGCAGGCGGTCGGGCCTGGAGCAGGCGGTCGGGCCTGGAGCAGGCGGTCGGGCCCGGAGCAGGCGCGGTCAGGCCCGGAGCAGGTGGTCAGGCCCGGAGCAGGCGCGGTCAGGCCCGGAGCAGGCGGTCAGCAGGCGGTCGGGCCTGGAGCAGGCGGTCGGGCCCGGAGCAGGCGCGGTCAGGCCCGGAGCAGGCGGTCAGCAGGCGGTCGGGCCTGGAGCAGGCGGTCAGGCCCGGAGCAGGTGGTCGGGCCTGGAGCAGGCGGTCGAGCCCGGAGCAGGCGCGGTCAGCCCCGGAGCAGGCGGTCAGGTCCGGAGCAGGCGGTCAGCAGGCGGTCGGGCCCGGAGCAGGCGCAGTCAGGCCCGGAGCAGGCGCGGTCAGGCCCGGAGCAGGTGGTCAGGTCCGGAGCAGGCGGTCAGCAGGCGGTCGGGCCCGGAGCAGGCGCGGTCAGGCCCGGAGCAGGCGGTCGGGCCTGGAGCAGGCGGTCGGCAGGCCTGGAGCAGGCGGTCAGGCCTGGAGCAGGCGGTCGGCAGGCCTGGAGCAGGCGGTCGGCAGGCCTGGAGCAGGCGGTCGGGCCCGGAGCAGGCGCGGTCGGGCCCGGAGCAGGTGGTCGGGCCCGGAGCAGGCCCGGTCAGGCCCGGAGCAGGCGGTCGGCAGGCCTGGAGCAGGCGGTCGGGCCTGGAGCAGGCGGTCGGCAGGCCTGGAGCAGGCGGTCGGGCCTGGAGCAGGCGGTCGGCAGGCCTGGAGCAGGCGGTCGGCAGGCTGCTCCAGTAGCAAGCTAGCTCGTAGGACCTTCTGTCCTGCTCCGCCTTACTGAACCAGTCAGAACAGCCGGTCAGAACAGCCGGTCAGAACAGCCGGTCAGAACAGCCCGCCTTCATCCCATCAAGAAAATCGTCCTGGAAACTTGAGACGTGTGTGAAGACATTTGAGAGGCGTCTTTGGTCCGTGGGGACGGAGCAACGATGACGGTGGTTCTGGTTCTGGTCTGTTCTGGTTCTGGTCTGTGGTGCACGTGCAGCAGGTTGTCGTGTTATTAGCACAGATCAAAGACAAAGGTCCAGCTACTCAGCAGGGACCAGAGCTGGTCCTGGTCCTGGACCCGGAGCCGCCTGGCTGGTCCAGCTGTGAGCAGGAAGCTCTGGGAGGAGCCGCTGGCCTCACCATTCAGCGGTCACATGACTGTAGCGCGATTAAACGGACACGTGGACACAAGAAAGATAATTTATTCATTTATTCAGAGACACTGTCACAAAGTCATTGTTGCGCAATAATCAGACACGGGGGCGATTCCTAAGGATACGTGAGCACAACACGCACGCTAGCACATGCTAGCGCGCGCTAGCGCCACCTGGCCTCTGCAGGCGTGGTGGGAGCACGTGGTAGAACCTGCAGAGGACCGTGGATCTGGGGGGGGGGGGGGGCCTCAAAATAAATAAGGAGTGGAAACGCCTCGGCATGTCCACCTTTTCCAAACAACGGAGACAAAACAGCAACACACAACGTCCTACGCTAGCGTACATCTACTGAACCGGGCTGGGACTGGACCCTCCACAAGACGACGGGAAGGAGAACCCAGACTCTACAGGTGGGTTAGGGTTAGGGTTAGGGTTAGGGTTAGGGTTAGGGTTAGATGGGGGGCCGAGGGTGGCGGGCTGAGGCCCAGAGCAGCGGCTAGTGGCGGCCGGTGGACTCCCTGGGGTAGAACTCCGACAGGGTGCTCTGGGGAATCCTCTTCAGCATCTCCTTGGGGAAGATGCGGAGCAGCTGCCAGCCGATGTCCAGAGTTTCATACACCGTCCTGTTGTCATAGGGACCTACGGGGACAGAGACAGCTTCTCAGGACACCCCGTCCCACGGAAGACACCATGGCTCACAGCATCACGTTCTTACCCTGAGCAATGAAGTTCTTCTCAAACTTCTGGAGGAACTCCAGGTAGAGCAGGTCATCGGAGGTGAGGGCCTCCTCTCCGACCACAGCCTTCATGGCCTGGACGTCCTTACCGATGGCATAACAGGCGTACTGGAGACGACACACACACACACACACACACCAGGGCTGATGAGCATTTGAGCCTCCTGGATGAACGTCACCCAACCAGACGCCGGGCTGGAGGACTGGTTACCAGCTGGTTGGAGACGTCGGCGTGATCCTTCCTGGTCATCCCCTCGCCAATGGCCGACTTCATCAGACGGGACAGGGACGGCAACACGTTGATGGGGGGGTAGATCTGGAGGGCGAGAACGACACGGCTGCTTCATCTCATCTTAGAAGGTGGTGCTGGTGCTCACAGCTGTCTGACCTGTCTGTTGTGCAGCTGCCGGTCCACGTAGACCTGCCCCTCCGTGATGTAGCCCGTCAGGTCGGGGATGGGATGGGTGATGTCTGTGGAGGGAGAAGAACCCAGCAGGGAATCAGCTCCACGAGGCTGCTGCTCACAGACCTCCACAACGCTCCACAGCCCTTATGGAGGCTTCAAGGCTCCGCAGGAACATCTGCTCTGATTGGCCCAGATCTTTAAAGGCCGTCCCTCCCCACCCGGCCTGACCACCCTAATGTGAGACGGCCGTGCTGAACCGGTTGACTAGGAGGGAGGGAGGGGGGGGGGGAGTTCTACAGGGGTTGCCATGGTAACAGCACTCTCCCTGCTCCATTTCAGATGATCTTCTCTGATAATTGGAATGAAAGAGCTTTTGAGTCCTTTTTAACAGTGCGTGCAGGGCGCTCACCGTCGTTGGGCATGGTGAGGATGGGGATCTGGGTGATGGAGCCGTTCCTGCCCTCCACACGCCCCGCGCGCTCGTAGATGGTGGCCAGGTCCGTGTACATGTAGCCAGGAAAGCCCCGACGACCCGGCACCTCTTCCCGGGCAGCGGAGACCTGCAGGGCGGAGTCAGAGAGGAAGAGGACCAGAATCAGACCTGGGCTCAGACCTGGGCTGGAGGGGGCCGCAGCGGACCGGGCGAGGGGGCCGGGCGAGGGGACCGGGCGCCTCCGCTCTGGTGCATCAAGTCATCCAGACTCGCCCGACGTCTCTCACTACGGCTCCTAACACCGGGGGAGCTGTGAACACAGTCCAACCCTTTCTCCTCAGAGAAGGACAGGAAATAAAGAGCATCCTTTCATCTTCACGTGCACATCCTTTCATCTTCACGTGCACAGGTTGACGGGGCCACAAACACTCGCGGAGCGCACGTTCAATTAAAAGCTCAACCTTCACGTGAGATTCCAAGAACCAGACTTAAGCCTTATTGTGGTCCTGGGCCTTTGTGCACGTTCAAGCAAAGCCCGAGTTCAGACACCAATGGTGCATGTGCACGTGCCAAGGTTAGGGAGCGCACGTGCACATGCACCATTCTCAACCTTGAATTGTGTTGACTTGACTGTACAACATGAAAAGATCCTGACACATAACACACTCCGGCTGGGAGAGGAGGCCATCCCAGAATAACCAGTGAGTCCAGGTCTGAGCCACAACCAGGAGACCCTTTCCTGGGGGGTCTGAGCTACAACCAGGAGACCCTTTCCTGGGGGGTCTGAGCCACAACCAGGAGACCCTTTCCTGGGGGGTCTGAGCCACAACCAGGAGACCCTTTCCTGGGGGGTCTGAGCCACAACCAGGAGACCCTTTCCTGGGGGGGTCTGAGCCTCCATAAAAGACACTGATCTTCATGGTAGCACCCAGCACGGATCAGACAACGCAGAAGCTTTGATCCTCAAAGGCAGGAAGTGAGGAGGGAAACGCTCACGATGTGCTGTAGGGACCAGGAACCGCATCTCTAGTGGGCCCTGCCGGGTCTGCAGAGCTCAGGATCCACCATCAGGGTCCAACGGGCCACCTGCTGTGGCTCAAAGACCAAATTAACCAGCAACGTAGCCGCAGCAGCAGCTAACAGCTTCATGACTTTATGGGTTAGGGTCACAGGGTCAGGGTCACAGGGACAGGGTTAAAGGGTCAGGGTTAGGGTTACAGGGACAGGTTCAGGGTCACAGGGTCAGGGTCACAGGGTCAGGGTTAAAGGGTCAGGGTCAGGGTTACAGGGTCAGGGTTACAGGGTCAGGGTTACAGGGTCACAGGGTCAGGGTTAGGGTTACAGGGTCAGGGTTAGGGTTACAGGGACAGGGTCAGGGTTACAGGGTCAGGGTCACAGGGTCAGGGTTAAAGGGTCAGGGTCAGGGTCAGGGTTACAGGGTCAGGGTTACAGGGTCAGGGTTAAAGGGACAGGGTCAGGGTTCCAGGGTCAGCGTCACAGGGTTAGGGTTAAAGGGACAGGGTCAGGGTTACAGGGTCAGGGTCAGGGTTACAGGGTCAGGGTCACAGGGTCAGGGTTAAAGGGTTAGGGTTAAAGGGACAGGGTCAGGGTCACAGGGTCAGGGTTAAAGGGTTAGGGTCACAGGGTCAGGGTTAGGGTCACAGGGTCAGGGTTAAAGGGACAGGGTCAGGGTTACAGGGTCAGGGTTAAAGGGTTAGGGTCACAGGGTCAGGGTTAAAGGGTTAGGGTTACAGGGTCAGGGTTACAGGGACAGGGTTACAGGGTCAGGGTTACAGGGACAGGGTCAGGGTTACAGGGTCAGGGTTAGGGTTACAGGGTCACAGGGTCAGGGTTAGGGTCACAGGGTCAGGGTTACAGGGTCAGGGTCACAGCTGGCTCTCACAGCTCTGGACCCTGAGCCTGTTGGTGGCTAAAGCCCAACCTGCAGCCTGCCAGGAGACCCTGGGCCAGACCTTTGATCTCGCTTTGATCTCAGAAAGATGGCGTACCTCTCTCAGAGCCTCAGCGTAGGAGCTCATGTCCGTCAGGATGACCAGGACGTGCTTCTCACACTGGTAGGCCAGGTACTCCGCTGCTGTCAGAGCCAGGCGAGGGGTGATGATGCGCTCGATGCTGGAGGATCAAAGACAATTCAGGTTATTAACACCAAAGAGCAGAAGCTCACCTGAAAGGCTCCGGGATCTTACGTGGGGTCGTTGGCCAAGTTCAAAAACAGGCAGACGTTGTCCATAGAGCCGTTCTCCTCGAAGTCAGACTTGAAGAAGCGAGCGGTCTCCATGTTGACCTGGAGACAGAGCTCAGGTCAGCCTGGGTGCTCACCCAACCCTCAAGCTTTAGCCTCCTCCCATGAGCCTTTGCAAGTCCCCATGAAACAGGAAATCCCATTTCTAGATCAACTATTACCTGAGAACTTTGTCTCGTGTTGTGGTTGTAAAAACATAGAGCTTTAAAACAACCATTCATGAGTTTAAACCACAACAATAACACGCTTTAAACCTGTCAGCCAGGTAAACCCAGCTGGGTTAGGATGGAGGGAGGGGTCAAGGTTCGCAAGTGAAATGAGTGTGTGTGAGTGTGTGTGTGTGAGTGCGTCCCCCCCGCTGGGGGGTAAAAGAGGGACTTAAAGGGTAAATTATCTTAAAAGAGGGCAGGAAAACAAAGACTGGGTGTGATGGGGTTCAGGGCGATGAGTGGGAGGTTGGTAACTGGGGAGGGCGGGGCCGAGCGTGCGATCTGGGGAGGGCGGGGCCGAGGGTGCGATCTGGGGAGGACGGGGTCGAGGGTGCGATCTGGGGAGGGCGGGGTCGAGGGTGCAAACTGGGAGGGCGGGGCCGAGGGTGCGATCTGGGGAGGGCGGGGCCGAGGGTGCGATCTGGGGAGGGCGGGGTCGAGGGTGCGATCTGGGGAGGGCGGGGCCGAGGGTGCGATCTGGGGAGGGCGGGGTCGAGGGTGCAAACTGGGAGGGCGGGGCCGAGGGTGCGATCTGGGGAGGACGGGGTCGAGGGTGCGATCTGGGGAGGGCGGGGGCCGAGGGTGCGATCTGGGGAGGGCGGGGTCGAGGGTGCAAACTGGGAGGGCGGGGCTTCCTCACCCCCATGGCTGCAAAGACGATGGCGAAGTTGTCAGCGCTGTAGTCCAGGACATCCTTGGACTTCTGCACCAGCCCGGCCTGTCGACAGATCTGGGCAGCAATCTGGAAGAGAGGGGAGAGGGTCGTCAAGGTGTGTGTGAGAGGGTGGGTGTGTGAGAGAGAGTGTGTCTGTGTGTGAGAGTGGGTGTGTCTGTGTGTGTGAGAGAGAGTGTGTGTGTGTGAGTGTGTGTGTGTGTGAGTGAGTGTGTGTGTGTGTGTGTGAGTGTGTGTGTGTGTGTGAGTGAGTGTGTCTGTGTGTGAGAGTGGGTGTGTCTGTGTGTGTGAGAGAGAGTGTGTGTGTGTGAGTGTGTGTGTGTGTGTGAGTGAGTGTGTGTCTGTGTGTGAGGGTGTGTGAGTGTGTGTGCTAAGGTTCATCAAGGTCATTGTCATGCTTTATTCCACCTTTGATCAGGCCTTTCCTGTCTAGAATCATTGTTAAACCTGTTCTATTCTGATTCCAAAGAGTCGAGTGTATGAAGGATGTTTCCAGCCACTTCTTGACCTCTGAGCAGCGACGTGCTGAGGCTCAGATGCAGATGTTTGCTAATGCTGAGCAGATTGGGCCCTTTGACATAAAAACAGTGTTTGTGCATCTGGAAGGAAAAGGACGACTTTCTCTCATCCTGACGGTCAATTAAGTTTCCCGGTTGGATTCCCTCAGTGGCTTAAAGCCGCGGCTTAGCCGCCACCCTCACGTTCTAGAGAGTTCTGTCAGCACATGACGGCTCTGTTGGCTCTATACCCCCACTTTACACTCTTAAACAAATGTATGCTTAAGTGCTGTGTTGCTACGGCAGCAGCAGCTACAGCAGCAGCAGCTACAGCAGCTACAGCAGCAGCTACAGCAGCAGCAGCTACAGCAGCAGCTACAGCAGCAGCAGCTACAGCAGCAGCTACAGCAGCAGCAGCAGCAGCTACAGCAGCAGCAGCTACAGCAGCAGCAGCTACAGCAGCAGCAGCTACAGCAGCAGCTACAGCAGCAGCAGCTACAGCAGCAGCTACAGCAGCAGCAGCTACAGCAGCAGCTACAGCAGCAGCAGCTACAGTAGCAGCTACAGCAGCAGCTACAGCAGCAGCTACAGCAGCAGCAGCTACAGCAGCAGCTACAGCAGCAGCTACAGCAGCAGCTACAGCAGCAGCTACAGCAGCTACAGCAGCAGCTACAGCAGCAGCAGCTACAGCAGCAGCAGCTACAGCAGCAGCAGCAGCTACAGCAGCAGCTACAGCAGCAGCAGCTACAGCAGCAGCTACAGCAGCAGCAGCTACAGCTACAGCAGCAGCTACAGCAGCAGCAGCTACAGCAGCAGCCGTACAGCAGAACAGCAGCAGCAGCTACAGCAGCAGCAGCTAGAGCTACATTCCCTCACTATGGAGGTCTCCAGCATGGTCCTGCCCAGGACAAGGTGTTCCGGTTAAAAGGGTTTCAGGGACTGTTTGGACTTTAGTGAGCTGGACTTGGACTTGCTCTCAGTGTCAGCAGCAGGTTGGAATCCCACCTCATTATGAGGCAGCCCTGCAGCAGAGAAGATGGGGATCTTCTGTCCTCTGGCGATGCTGTTCATGCCATCGATGGCCGAGATTCCGGTCTGGATCATCTCCTCGGGGTAGATGCGGCACTGAGGGTTTATGGGCTGACCTGGTGGGAACAAACGGATGGAATCAAGCCACCTGTGGAAGGCTGAAGGTGAGGAGCCCAGACTGGAGGAGCGTGAGGAGTTCAGGTGTCGGGGCCTAGCCCACCTGGCCCAGGTCTCAAGCAGTGGCGTTACCCCACCTACCCCGCCTACCCCGCCTACCCCCCCTACCCCGCCTACCCCGCCTACCCCACCTACCCCGCCTACCCCACCTACCCCGCCTACCCCGCCTACCCCGCCTACCCCCCCTACCCCGCCTACCCCACCTACCCCGCCTACCCCGCCTACCCCGCCCACACACTGCTCAGGGGAGACAACCTTCTCCCCTCTCCCTCTGCTCCTGTAGGCAACATTGCAACAACATTCCGGGCCGTTCCTACCCATGATGTCCAGGTAGTCCTCGGCCAGAACACTGGGCCCGCGGTCGATGGGTTTCCCCGAGCCGTTGAAGACGCGCCCTGGAAGAGACGGTTGCTGAATGGGAGCGCGCAGAAATCGTCTCTTTCATTCAATACATCACTGCTGAATATGAATGTTGGCCTGAAAGATAATTACGGGATTCCAAGGAAAAGGAAACGAATTAAATGATCTATTGTGTGTTCAGTGAGACCCTAAACAGACGAGAGTGGTTCTGATGGCTCTTCTTCAATGTGCAAGTATCAGGAACAAATAAGTCGAAACGTAGCGACATAATTAATGATACTCCCCAGACAAAGGCGGCTCCCGTGGCACCGCCACTCAGATGCTCACAACCTTGTGCTGGATTGAGATAATCACCCCGATTGAGATTTTCCATTTAGGTTCTACACTTTGAAAGGCTCTAGCTCGCTGCCGTTACTGTCGCGGCACGCCCACGTGCACGCGGACATGCACGCCCACGTGCACGGCAGCGACGCCACAAAGCAGCTTGGGAATTGGAAGTGTCCTCACAAAGACAGGAAGGTGGGAGCAGAGCCGGGTTAGACGTGTGGCAGGGAGTCCTTACCCAGCATGTCCTCCGACACAGGTGTACGCAGGATGTCACCTGTGAACTCACAGGCCGTCTTCTTGGCATCGATGCCTGAAGTCCCTTCAAACACCTGCACACAGGCAGGACACAGACGCACGTGGTAACATTACAGCAAGCTACAAAGCTTCTTCCTGTCCCTTGGTCCTCCAGCTGGAGCCCCGGCTGGAGCCACAGCTGGAGCCCCGGTTGGAGCCCTGGCTGGACCCACAGCTGGAGCCCTGGCTGGACCCACAGCTGGAGCCCCGGTTGGAGCCCCGGTTGGACCCACAGCTGGAGCCCTGGCTGGACCCACAGCTGGAGCCCCGGCTGGAGCCCTGGCTGGACCCACAGCTGGAGCCCTGGCTGGACCCACAGCTGGAGCCCTGGCTGGACCCACAGCTGGAGCCACAGCTGGAGCCCTGGCTGGACCCACTGCTGGAGCCCTGGCTGGACCCACAGCTGGAGCCCCGGCTGGACCCACAGCTGGAGCCCTGGCTGGACCCACAGCTGGAGCCCCGGCTGGACCCACAGCTGGAGCCCCGGCTGGAGCCCTGGCTGGACCCACTGCTGGAGCCCCGGCTGGAGCCCTGGCTGGAGCCCCGGCTGGAGCCCTGGCTGCTCCCACAGCTGGAGCCCCGGCTGGAGCCCCGGCTGGACCCACAGCTGGAGCCCTGGCTGGAGCCCTGGCTGGAGCCACTGCTGGAGCCCTGGCTGGAGCCCTGGCTGGAGCCCTGGCTGGAGCCCTGGCTGCTCCCACAGCTGGAGCCCCGGCTGGACCCACAGCTGGAGCCCTGGCTGGACCCACAGCTGGAGCCCCGGCTGGAGCCCTGGCTGCTCCCACAGCTGGAGCCCCGGCTGGAGCCCCGGCTGGACCCACAGCTGGAGCCCTGGCTGGACCCACAGCTGGAGCCCCGGCTGGAGCCCCGGCTGGAGCCCTGGCTGCTCCCACAGCTGGAGCCCCGGCTGGACCCACAGCTGGAGCCCTGGCTGGACCCACAGCTGGAGCCCCGGCTGGAGCCCTGGCTGCTCCCACAGCTGGAGCCCCGGCTGGAGCCCCGGCTGGACCCACAGCTGGAGCCCTGGCTGGACCCACAGCTGGAGCCCCGGCTGGAGCCCTGGCTGGACCCACAGCTGGAGCCACAGCTGGAGCCCTGGCTGGACCCACAGCTGGAGCCACAGCTGGAGCCACAGCTGGAGCCCCAAGATTGAGGTTTGACCACAGCAAACCAGAATTGGGTGGTTTCACCACAATGACGCGGTTCCTTCCTCCAAAGTTGTCTCACCTGCACCACGGCCTTGCTTCCAATCACCTCCAGAACTTGCCCGCTCCGCTTGGTCCCATCAGGTAGAGTCAGGTGAACGATCTCAGCGTATCTGGGGAACTAGATCATTGAGACCAGGTCAGCAGAGCCGCAGGGCGCGGGCATGCTAAAACACACTGGTATGCTAGCTGAAAACATGCATGCTAGCGTGGATTTAGCAATGTCGTCGCAGACATCATCTTCTGTATCCGAAATGGCTTCAACACAAGGCGCCCCGTCCACTTTGGAGCAAATGTCAGAGTTTTAAGAGCGCCTCCTGGTGGCAGAACGCCGGTGCACGAGCATTCTGCAGGTACTGCAGTGCTAGCAAGCTAGCGACAGTGCTAGCAAGCTAGCAGGGAGAAATGTCAGGCCTCACCTTCACATTATCCAGAATCACCAAGGGTCCATTAACACCCGACACGGTGGAGTAGGCTGGAAGAAGGAAGCACAGTTGATGCTTCATTAAAAGGCCACAGCACAGGAAAATGACAGGAATTACAATGTTGCAGCTGCTTCCTGCGGCTGGAAGCATCCGTTTACACGCCACAACACGTGGGACTCTTCATAATCACAAGGTGACCTTTAATGCTGCAAGTTAACCTTCTCCAGGTACAAATGTCAAAGACAGGCAAATGTCAGGGAAATAGAGCAGCCGCAGTTCGCCCGTCCATTTAACTGCCCCGGAGGGGAAGAATGGAAGCAGTCATCTGCCCCTTCTGCCCCTCCAGCCTCGTGTCCACGAAAGGAGTCAAAACCAACAGAAGGACCGAGAGAGGAAAGCTGTGGAGACCTGTCTGAGCGTCCCTGTAGAGCCTGAACACACACACACACACACACACTCACTCACACACACGGACACACACACACACACACACACACACACACACACTCACTCACACACACGGACACACACACACACACACAGTCACACTCTCACACTCACACACACACACACACACACAGTCACACTCTCACACACACTCTCACACTCACACACTCTCACTCTCTCACACACACACTCTCACACACACACACTCACACACACACACACACACACACACACACACACACACACACACATCACTGAGCACTAATCCCTAACAATCATGATAAATCCAATAAATGGTGATCAGACCAGGAAAAGGGTCTAGGCCTCTAGAACCTGGAGGTGGGCTGGTGCTCAGGTGTTGGAGCTTCAAGCACCTCACATGTGTCACCCCCCAGTCCTGGGGGGCCACCATCCGGACGGGTTTTCTGTCCCACCAGGATGAAAATACATTCAGTGGGATACATTCAGAAAACCCGGCCGGATCGTGGCCCTCCAGGACTGGGGTCTAGATCAGAGAGATCTTGTTGTGGTCTGGAAGAGTTCTCCAGAACTGAAGGAGAAGCTGGTGGCTGGAGCGGCACCGTGTTGGAGTCCTGGGGGGGGGGGGGGGGACGGGACCCAGAGCTGGAGCCACAGATGAACAGTCCTGGGGGGGGGGGGACGGGACAGAGCTGGAGCCCACAGATGAACAGTCCTGGGGGGAGGGACGGGACCCAGAGCTGGAGCCACAGATGAACAGTCCTGGGGGGGGGGGGGGGGGGACGGGACAGAGCTGGAGCCCACAGATGAACAGTCCTGGGGGGGGACGGGACAGAGCTGGATCATTTGATGCTACGGACACGTCCAGAGGAGGGCCAGGGACGGATGAAGACCGAGCAGATGCAGGGGTGCAGGGGCCCCCTGGGGGAATGTCTGCCAGGGTCCGAATGCACCCGACACCCTGGGAGCGTTCTCTGGCCCCCACCCGCCCACCCCACACAGGACCACGTGATGGAGCGTGCGGTAAGGCTCCAGGAAGATCCTGGTGGCTCTCCCAGCCTGCGGGCCACTTGTGAAGTCCAACAGTCCACAGTATTGTCCCCCATAATGTTGCCTGATATGTCCCACCTGTTCCCTCTGGGAATGGCTATTGTCCTGCCAGACCCCCAGCAGTCCTGAAAGTACCCCGCTGGACCGAAAGCCCATTTTGCTGACAGCCCACTAAGCTGGAGACAAAAGGCCGGTCCACAAAGGCCCCTGGACATGCTTGTGTGGAAGCCCAGCCAGGGACAAAAGTTTGCACATGTCTTTCCCAGGATAATGCCGGATCAATGGGCTGTATATACATGAGGTGTGAAGTAGCAACATTTTCTATTAGCTTAAAAAAAACTTTCTCCACCCCTCGTTTGCTACTTCAGCTCAAGTGCGGCGGTCCCCCGGCTCGGCGTGGAACAGGCGAGCGGGTCGCCCCGGGCCCGTTCAGCTGCCGGGGCCCTTTGTGCGCAGAGATGTTAATTGGTCCTAATCCGCCACTAGAAGCTGTTTTGGTAGCCTGACCTTGCACCCTGAAGGACATCGTGGTGTGAAATACTAAAGAGCCATTCAGGGCCCGAAGAAAGGAGGCACAGAGGATTCCAGCACAAAACATTTTTCAGCTGAAATGGGGGGGGGGAGGTGTGTGTGTGTGTGTGTGTGTGTGTGTGTGTGTGTGCGGGGGGGGTCAGAGCGACGGTGGAGGTGGGGCCGCATCATCATTCTGACAATAAATGAGCACTACAAAGCAGCGCTAGCGTGATGTGCAGCCTAATCGTGGCGCCTTAGCCCCACTTCCAGGCCCCCCCTGGACGCCGCCATGCTAATTGCTAATTGCCTCAGACGGAGGAGCGGCGGCTCCGGCCCAGGATAAGGTTGCTGGTAATCCTCCTCCTGCTCCTCCTCCTGCTCCACAGCCACAGGTCGAGGGAATCAGGGACAAATGTCCAACTGTCTCGCTCGGAGCCCTGATCACCTGCTGTGTGCTAGCGTAGCACGGCCCGCTCAACGTAGCATTTAGCATATCAACGCTACGTCTGCTGCAGACCCCCGCACCCCCCCCCCCCCCAAAGAAAACCTGTCCTCACAGGCAGAAACCTTGAGCAGGACCGGGCCCACCTGTCTGCAGCTCCGGTCCATCAGCACCAGGAGCTGCAGACGAGTTTCAAGGACTGGTTTGATTGATATGGGGGGGGCTCCTACAGGGTGTTGGTGGGGGGGGGGCTCCTACGGGGTGTGGGGGGGGGCTCCTACAGTATGGGGGGGGCTCCTACGGGGTGGGGGGGGCTCCGACAGTATGGGGGGGGCTCCTACAGTATGGGGGGGGCTCCTACGGGGTGGGGGGGGGCTCCTACAGTATGGGGGAGGCTCCGACAGTATGGGGGGGGGGGCTCCTACGGGGGGGCTCCTACAGGGTGTGTGGGGGGGGGCTCCGACAGTATGGGGGCGCTCCTACAGTATGGGGGGGGCTCCTACGGGGGGGAGCTCCGACAGTATGGGGGGGCTCCGACAGGGTGTGTGTGGGGGGGGGGGCTCCTACAGTATGGGGGGGCTCCTACAGTATGGTGGGGGGCTCCAACGGGGGGGGTTCCTACAGTATGGGGGGGCTCCGACAGTATGGGGGGGGGCTCCGACAGGGTGTGTGTGGTGGGGGGCTCCTACATTATGGGGGGGGCTCCTACAGGGTGTGTGTGGGGGGGGGGCTCCTACAGGGTGGGGGGAGGCTCCTACAGTATGGGGGGGGTGCTCCTACAGGGGGGGGGCTCCTACAGTATGGGGGGGCTCCTACAGGGTCTGTGTGGGGGGGGCTCCTACAGTATGGGGGGGGTGCTCCTACGGGGGGGTGCTCCTACAGTGTGGGGGGGGCTCCTACAGTATGGGGGGGGGCGCTCCTACAGGGTGGGGGGGGGTCCAAATGAGAAGGACGGAGACAGAAACAACTCTTCCAGGTCAACGACAAAGCCCAAACCTCTTTGATGTGCTCCATCACCTCCAGGCACTGGGGGCGCTGTTGAGCAAGGACACCCAGCAGGAGCTGGACCACCCAGGACTGAAGACTGGTACCAGGGGCCATCTTGGAACCACCGTTCCACTGGTAGATGACATGACTGCAGAGGGACTGAGGGACCTACATCACCGAGGACCCAACACCATGTCTGTGGTGAGGAAGGACCAAGAGCCCACAGGTGGCTCTCAACAGGAGCCCGCAGAGGAGCACCACGGACACAGGTGCTGCCCAGTGGTGGCCCTCAACAGGAGCTGACAGGGGAGCACCACGGACACAGGTGCTGCCCAGTGGTGGCCCTCAACAGGAGCCCGCAGAGGAGCACCACGGACACAGGTGCTGCCCAGTGGTGGCCCTCAACAGGAGCCCGCAGAGGAGCACCACGGACACAGGTGCTGCCCAGTGGTGGCCCTCAACAGGAGCTGACAGGGGAGCACCACGGACACAGGTGCTGCCCAGTGGTGGCCCTCAACAGGAGCCCGCAGAGGAGCACCACGGACACAGGTGCTGCCCAGTGGTGGCCCTCAACAGGAGCCCGCAGAGGAGCACCACGGACACAGGTGCTGCCCAGTGGTGGCCCTCAACAGGAGCTGACAGGGGAGCACCACCGTTGGGCAGCACCTGTGTCCTCAGGAGGAGATGTGCAGGACACAGGTGCTGCCCAACGCCTGACGACATCCAATCCCTGTCTCGCACACGCGCGCGCGCGCGCGCGCACACACAGACACACACACACACACACACACACACGCACACACACACACACACTACATTACATAATCTCACTGTGCAGACGACTTCTCTTCGTCAACGTCTCCAAATAAAGGACCCGTTGGAGAGGAACCGACCCTGGAGTGTGAGACGCCCGTCCCGCGTCAGATGGACGCTCACCCCGTCCCGTCGGAGGGACGCCCGCCCCGCCCCGCCCCGTCGGAGTGACGCCCACCCAATCCCGCCAGAGGGATGCCCGCCCCGCCCCGCCCCGTCAGAGGGACGCCCGCCCCGCCCCGCCCCGTCGGAGGGACGCCCGCCCCGCCCCGCCCCGTCGGAGTGACGCCCACCCAATCCCGCCAGAGGGATGCCCGCCCCGCCCCGCCCCGTCAGAGGGACGCCCGCCCCGCCCCGCCCCGCCCCGTCGGAGGGACGCCCGCCCCGTCCCGTCCCGTCCCGCCGGAGGGACGCTGCTTCCTGCTCCGGCAGCAGAGACGGTGTCAGCCCTCGGTGTTCAGCATGAAAGGACGCTAACGCCCACAGCCTCTTTTCTTCAGTGACAAGCCAGCAGCTTAAGCCTAATTAGAATGTGGATTATAGAAGTGTTATAAAAATAACATTGATTTTATAGAAATGATTTTCATGGTGACAGATGAGACATTTGTTTATCGTGACTACATTATTACCGTTAATTAAATCTTCACACGCTATAGAGCCTTGCTCCGTGTCTTTCATAGCAGTAAATGACAGAATGCACTTCTAAAACAAAGAGCAGCCGTTCCGTAGGCTAATAGCTTTTGTTGGATGTGACATGGGAGAGACAAAGGCCTCTTAAAAGGAAAGACTGGGTCTGATGAGAAAATCTTTGTTTATTTTTCTGCTCTGTCGCAAAAGTAGCTTTTCAAAAAGTGCCTGGTTTCCATCTCTGTCACTCAAGACGCCACCGAGAGCTCATCGAAACACCGTGATCCTATAGACGCTGCCGAGTGGCGGCGGAACGTCGCCGCACCTTCCTTCCACATACTGGCAGTCTAAGACGCCATGACTGGAATCGCCACGGCAACGCCGCTCAGATACCATCGTTGGGTCCATCTGTTTGGTGGCTCCTCCAGCATGTGGAGGCACCTGGGAGGTTCTCCTGGTTCCTGGGCTGAACGCAGAGCTGGCCAAGAGATGCAGCCATCGCCACCTAGTGTCCGGAGGTTAGGGGACAACCTCCTGTCAATCAGGGGACAACTCCCCGTCAGTCAGGGGACACGTTCCTGTCAGTCAGGGGACAACTCCCCGTCAGTCAGGGGACAACTCCCCGTCAGTCAGGGGACACGTTCCTGTCAGTCAGGGGACAACTCCCCGTCAGTCAGGGGACACGTTCCCGTCAGTCAGGGGACACGTTCCTGTCAGTCAGGGGACAACTCCCTGTCAGTCAGGGGAGTCAGGGGACAACTTCCTGTCAGTCAGGGGACAACTCCCTGTCAGTCAGGGACACGTTCCCGTCAGTCAGGGGACAACTCCCCGTCAGTCAGGGGACAACTTCCCGTCATTCAGGGGTCAACTTCCCGTCATTCAGGGGTCAACTTCCCGTCATTCAGGGGACACGTTCCCGTCAGTCAGGGGACACGTTCCTGTCAGTTAAGGGACAACTCCCTGTCAGTTAAGGGACACGTTCCTGTCAGTTAAGGGACAACTTCCTGTCAGTCAGGGGACAACTCCCTGTCAGTCAGGGACACGTTCCTGTCAGTCAGGGGACAACTCCCCGTCAGTCAGGGGACAACTTCCCGTCAGTCAGGGGACAACTTCCCGTCAGTCAGGGGACACGTTCCCGTCAGTCAGGGGACACGTTCCTGTCAGTTAAGGGACAAC
This sequence comes from Takifugu rubripes, assembly GCF_901000725.2. Classification (NCBI taxonomy): domain Eukaryota; kingdom Metazoa; phylum Chordata; class Actinopteri; order Tetraodontiformes; family Tetraodontidae; genus Takifugu; species Takifugu rubripes. The sequence goes on along the minus strand of NW_021821633.1, from coordinate 538,515 downwards.
TCCCTGTCAGTTAAGGGACACGTTCCTGTCAGTTAAGGGACAACTTCCTGTCAGTCAGGGACACGTTCCTGTCAGTTAAGGGACAACTCCCTGTCAGTTAAGGGACACGTTCCTGTCAGTTAAGGGACAACTCCCTGTCAGTCAGGGACACGTTCCTGTCAGTTAAGGGACAACTCCCTGTCAGTTAAGGGACACGTTCCTGTCAGTTAAGGGACAACTTCCTGTCAGTCAGGGGACAACTCCCTGTCAGTCAGGGACACGTTCCTGTCAGTCAGGGGACAACTCCCCGTCAGTCAGGGGACAACTTCCCGTCAGTCAGGGGACAACTTCCCGTCAGTCAGGGGACACGTTCCCGTCAGTCAGGGGACACGTTCCTGTCAGTTAAGGGACAACTCCCTGTCAGTTAAGGGACACGTTCCTGTCAGTTAAGGGACAACTCCCTGTCAGTCAGGGACACGTTCCTGTCAGTTAAGGGACAACTCCCTGTCAGTTAAGGGACACGTTCCTGTCAGTTAAGGGACAACTTCCTGTCAGTCAGGGGACAACTCCCCGTCAGTCAGGGGACAACTCCCCGTCAGTCAGGGGACAACTCCCCGTCAGTCAGGGGACAACTTCCCGTCATTCAGGGGACACGTTCCCGTCAGTCAGGGGACAACTTCCCGTCAGTCAGGGGACACGTTCCCGTCAGTCAGGGGACACGTTCCCGTCAGTCAGGGGACAACTCCCCGTCAGTCAGGGGACAACTTCCCGTCATTCAGGGGACACGTTCCCGTCAGTCAGGGGACAACTCCCCGTCAGTCAGGGGACAACTTCCCATCAGTCAGGGGACAACTCCCCGTCAGTCAGGGGACAACTCCCCGTCAGTCAGGGGACACGTTCCTGTCAGTCAGGGGACAACTCCCCGTCAGTCAGGGGACAACTCCCTGTCAGTCAGGGACACGTTCCTGTCAGTCAGGGGACACGTTCCCGTCAGTCAGGGGACAACTTCCCGTCAGTCAGGGGACACGTTCCCGTCAGTCAGGGGACAACTCCCCGTCAGTCAGGGGACACGTTCCTGTCAGTCAGGGGACAACTTCCTGTCAGTCAGGGGACAACTCCCCGTCAGTCAGGGGACAACTCCCTGTCAGTCAGGGGACACGTTCCCGTCAGTCAGGGGACAACTCCCCGTCAGTCAGGGGACACGTTCCTGTCAGTCAGGGGACAACGTCCTGTCTTTGGACCAAGGGAGGACGTGGAAGTCCAGAGACAACAGGGCCAGGTCCACGCGGACCCAGAGTCCTTGTTGGTCTGTCCAAGCTCCAACTACTGGACAGGACATGGACAGTTGTCTCATCAGTCTCTTATCAGGCATGAAAATATCTAAACACACTTTATCCATAAATCACGCACTCTTTCTACATGATCACAGAGCACACGCTCCCTTTGACGACACCATAGTGACGTCAAAGGGAAAATCATGTGACCAGATCACGTGAGGGCCCGGAATCTGCCAACAGCTCCAGGATACCGACAACAGCAACATTTGGAGGCCGGCGTGTGCAGCAGCAGCGGCGGCGGCAGCCGCGGGGCTCCAGCAGCTCTGGGCCTGGCTGCTTCCATCAGAGTCAGCTGACAGCTAGCGGCGCTTGCTAACAGTCAGCTGACAGCTAGCGACGCTTGCTAACAGTCAGCTGACAGCTAGCGGCGCTTGCTAACAGTCAGCTGACAGCTAGCGGCGCTTGCTAGCGCTAGCTAACCCATTTCAAGGGTGACATTCAGGGTCCTGCAGCCTCGCTAACCGTGCAAAAACGATGATAGTGGAAACCGTACATTCAATTAACTGTACGGAATGTTTTTAAGCAAGAAATGCATTTTTGCGTTTGGATAAAATTGTGACTTGATAATAAAGGATTTGATTAACGTGTCTACCATTAGCTGTTGCAATATGCTAACAGAGGTTGACAAAAACAAACCTACAGTTGACTTCACTGTCGAACAGACAGCATTTCAAACGTGGAGCAACAGAGGACCTCCCCAGCCAGAACCTCAAATTCCTATTTTAACGTCGCTAATTTTTCAGCCCGGACTTTGTTGCCCGGCTCCAGGAAGCAGCTGCAACAGCGTTAAAAGCTTCATGGCAGCACAAGAAGAACCATCGTTCTTCTTCTCCTTCGCGACGGTCTGAGACATTCCTGCTTTTGACAACCGTCTTACTTTAAATATCGCCATAACAGGGAGCATCCTCTTAGCCAGCTGCTACTCACTTAGCCTGGGCTGGGAGATGTAATTCCTGGTCACGGCTTGCGTGTGCGTCCTGGCTCCCGCATTCACGTCCAGCGTGCGGTTCGCTACCAGCGTCGCCATCGTCGGGAAAAGACACGAAACAGACGCAAACTAACGTTAGATTTGTTGGGTCAAGAGCTCAACCGCGCTGAGTAGCCAAAAACGACAGACCGAGGGTCATATGACACAGGGGAACCGGAAGTGTGCACACGGAGCTGAGAAGGAAGAGCGCGTGAGACGGGGAGATGACGTAGCCAAAAGAGCAAACAAACAGAGCAAAGGAAATAGAGGTGATTTAATGGGACTGAATCAAAAAGCAATTTTCTGGTCAACGTGCAACCATAAATGTGCAGATGGTTAAGATCCTGGATACCATGAATAATAGTGAATGAAGAATAATCACATCCTCATTCTCAGGGTTAGCTCGGTAGGGACAGTGCGTTCTTGGACACTATTTAGACAGATTGGAACTAAAAAGTCCTAATTCCAAGCAGGGTGAAAACAGAGCCAAGGTTGTGGAACGTGAGCAGACTCAGAAGCTGGACAGATGTTATTCTACCTGTTGAGACACAAGGAACAAGCCCGTTGAGATGATCTGGAGATGGGGTTTAGGCTGGCCAACGTCCTTCTGTCCCACACGCCCCCCACAGAGTTCAGCTGAAGTGTGACCATCCAGAGACACGTGCACGAGCAGTAACTGGGCGAACGCAGGACTATTGTTCCCTTTAGCTTGTGTAGGACAGCTTTTACTGGAGAGAGTGTGGTTCGTATGGTCGTAGGACATGGGACGTCCACAGCCACATGATTGTCCTCACCAGAGATGATAGAGATCAGGTTCAACCTCAAATGAGGATTTACAATAACATTTAGGCCAAGGTGTGGGATTATATACTCTCCTTTTTATCTTTCTACTCCCCGCCAAGCATGTCAAATCTAATCTTTTAGTTGGTTTCTATTTTCTATCCATGTGTGTCTCATCTTCTGTCAGTGTCCTTTACTTTATGTATATGCTTGAAGTAAAGATTTATCAATCATCCAGTCAACTGGCATTCCGAAGAAACGCTCACTTTTTCAGTGCAATGACAGGAGAAAGAGCATAATTTAAAGATCTAAAGCAAGACCTCATCTATTACTCTGGACCTAGAGCAAGACCTCGTCTAATACTATGGATCTAGAGCAAGGCCTCGTCTAATACTCTGGACCTAGAGCAAGACCTTGTCTGATACTATGGATCTAAAGCAAGACCTCATCTATTACTCTGGACCTAGAGCAAGACCTCGTCTAATACTATGGATCTAGAGCAAGACCTCGTCTAATACTATGGATCTAGAGCAAGGCCTCGTCTAATACTCTGGACCTAGAGCAAGACCATGTCTGATACTCAAGATCTAGAGCAAGACCTTGTCTGATACTATGGATCTAGAGCAAGACCTTGTCTGATACTCTGGATCTAAAGCAAGACCTCATCTATTACTCTGGATCTAGGGCAAGACCATGTCTGATACTCAAGATCTAGAGCAAGACCTCGTCTAATACTCTGGACCTAGAGCAAGGCCTTGTCTATTACTCTGGACCTAGAGCAAGGCCTTGTCTATTATTCAAGATCGAGAGCAAGACCTTGTCTAATACTCTGGATCTAGAGCAAGACCTCATCTAATACTCTGGATCTAGAGCAAGACCTCATCTAATACTCTGGATCTAGAGCAAGACCTTGTCTAATACTCAAGATCTAGAGCAAGAACTTGTCTGATACTCTGGATCTAGAGCAAGGCCTTGTCTGATACTCTGGATCTAGAGCAAGGCCTTCTCTAATACTCAAGATCTAGAGCAAGAACTTGTCTGATACTCTGGATCTAGAGCAAGGCCTTGTCTGATACTCTGGATCTAGAGCAAGGCCTTGTCTGATACTCTGGATCTTTCTTACCACATACCTCTTACCACTTACTATTTATGTATATAATGTATATATGTCTTATTTTGTCTTATTTTATTTTATTTAACTTATTCTAGTGTGGTCTTCTTTATGTTGAATGTCGCAGCGTCACACCATGACAAATTCCTAGTTTGTGTAATACTGTGTATTACATGAACAATGGCAATAAATCTGATTCTGATTCTGATTCTGATTCTGATCTAGAGCAAGGCCTTGTCTGATACTCTGGATCTAGAGCAAGGCCTTGTCTAATACTCAAGATCTAGAGCAAGGCCTTGTCTGATACTCTGGATCTAGAGCAAGACCTCGTCTAATACTCTGGATCTAGAGCAAGACCTCGTCTAATACTCTGGATCTAGAGCAAGACCTTGTCTACAGTTCATGTAATTGAGGTCGTACCTGTTGCCAAATGAACACCTTCTAAGTGCCAGTGCTACTGCTCGGCTACTCAGTCTCCTGTGGGGGAGGCGAAACATCATCCACATCAGCTGAGGACAGTGACCGCGGCTCCATAGTGCAGAAGAAGGTTAAGACAAAGCCTTTCCTCTAAAACCACCTGGTCACTGCAAACAGCTGTTCTTGCTTGCAGATGAAGGGTGGTTGGACTGACAAGTTGAATAGACTCAAGAATAAAGAGTAGATAAAAAGTTTAAACAAAGGTTGAAGCCAAGGCCAGTCAGAGTAAATTAGTCACAAGCACAGATCATCTAATCACTAGTAATTGTCGGCCAAAGAAAAGAAAATCAAAGTCACTCTAAGAACAAACACATGGGAACAATGTTGGTCCACAAATTTCCATGATTTGACCACACAAGCATGGGGAGAAGGGAAGTCAGCTTTTATATCCACAGGGTTGTAACACAAGTGAGGACTGATTAGATTGATGAGGGAGGGTGAAGAGAACCAAGCACAGACGAGATCACAGACCTAACTGGCTGACCTAGTAATCAACTGAACAATAGGAGAAGCAAATGACCCTGAAGAGGAGTCGGCTGATAGTCAACACGTTTCTTCCATCCCCTTAATCACCAAAGTGTTTGTGTGAATCACAAGGATTTAACATTTACGGGGACGAGTTCAGGACAAGTCAACTCCTATCGTAACTCCTATCGTAACGGACGGTATTGTTGTCCCAACCACGAAGGTCTGTTCGACAGCTGAAATAGGAACCGAGCAGGTCCGGTTCACAACTCCAGGACTGTTAGGTTTCCTTTCAAGACCCATTTATTTCATCTAGCCTACAGAATTCTGGGTAAAGGGACATACGTACGTATATGTGTATATATGTATGTATATGACCAGCGAGAGGGATTTCCTTCTGGGGATCAGAGCCAGTCTTCAGTGGCAGGAAGAGTCCATGCGTTATACCTCTATCACCTTGGTGAGATGCCCTTAGTCGTGCACATCTCTGTTCACTATTTAGCCTCAGTGGGTTAGTGAGAAAACGTTGTTGGCCCGTTTTTGGCCTTTAAAACGTAGTCATCATGAGTCGCGGCTGTTATTCTGGTGGCCTGGACAGACCTGCTTGTCCTCCATTTTCTTTTATTTTGATTGATAAATTCTGTTATTTTATTTCTCTCTGACTGACAAGAAAAATGACTTGATAGCTTTATCGTCCAGCTAATAGCAGGAGCAGCTCGGTGCTTCCTGTTTATTAATATTTTAGCCTTTCATTTGTCTGCACAATCAATTGGAAGCAACTGTGTGAAGATGTTTTTGAACCGTGACCCCTGCAACGCTAGCGCGCCGGCAGCCACATGCAGATGAAGCGCAGCTCTGTGATGGTGGAAAAGCTCTACACACTGAAGTGGGCAGTGCTGCCATGCTGAGGCTCACCGCTTTCCCCAGAGAGCTCATTCAAACATTTCAGCCCACATGCAAAAAATAGCAAATTAATGCAGGTGAAGGGCTCCTGCCTACAGGAGCAGCGCTCCCCTTTTAAACATCCCTGTTTTCACTCCACTCCTTTGTGATGAGGAGGTTAGGAGTTCCCACCAACTCATCACATCTTCCATCTACTCAATGAAGTGTCATAATAGTGATGCATCGGGCTGCCGTGGCCACAGAGCTTCAGCCCCACGGTGACATCAAGCTCATGTGGCACGTCAGATGCAGCAGAACTGAGGTGGCAACGCTTGGTCAAGTTCTGACACAAGTGTTGAGGCAAGTGTAATGGATGCAGCTACGCCCTGCCCCCTGATGGGTACTACTTTCCTCTGGACGAAGAGCACCTTCTGGACCCGAGTCTGTCTCCCACACCAAGTCTTGATCCAGAAACATCAGAAAACACCAGAAACACTTCAGGTTTGATCCTGCGGGGTTACCTGATGCCTGTTTTCAGCTTCCCTCAGTGCTCAAAGGCTGTGGTGTCAGATCCCGAGGCCAAACCCGAGTCCACTAAGAGGATTTTACGGGCAGAGATCATATGACCCTCCCCTGGTTTGTGAGGGTTCAGGCAGACTGCGTTCACCTGAGTCCAACCAGCTCCACAGGTTCAGGTTGGACCAGTGTGGAATCCAATTATTGTTGGTTTTTTAACACACTGACACACATCAAGGTGCTTCGTGAGGCAATGTGCAAACCACAGAAGGATATGTGGACCCTGTGGTCACCAGGGTCTGAGAGTGACCCCCGAGCTGGAGGAGTGGCTCCGGCAGATCCAGGATCAACACCTGAGATGTGTGTCCAGAAGAGAGCAGAGCTGGGAAGAGATACGTGTGTATATGTGTGTGTATGTGTGTATGTATGTATGTATGTGTGTATGTATGTATGTATGTATGTATGTATGTATGTGTGTATGTGTGTATGTGTGCGTGCGTGCGTGTATGTGTGTGTGAATAATGTAAATGAATGAAACTAATGAAACAATGACCACCAGGCTGAAGGCCGATCTGCTCTCTGAATCTCTGCCTCCAGGTTACTGCGGACGCAACAGTGAGGATGATGAAGATGAAGCTGGGGGCTTCCAGACTTTGCTTTGCTCTGTAGAGGCGGAGCAGCTCCATGAGACCTACCTTGGACATTTTCCTGCTCATCTCAGCGTCTCGTGGAAACGCGACCTCAGGTCACTTGTGCTGATGTAGTTCGGCCTTCAGAGAGGTTCCATCACAGCAGAGCAACAAAGGCCTTCATCATCACGCCCCCCTTCATGTGGACGCTCGCCCTCATCTTCCCACTGGAAGGGTCCTTGGGCCGCAGCCTTCAGCCCAACATTCATAGAGAGCCGACCAAGCATTTATTGGAACATGCATGAAGAGGAGCTGATGGGACACTCAACGTTGGACGACCAAAGGAGGGACGCTGAAGGTCTGCCTGTTCCGGGTCTGTCTACCCATCTCTGGTGATTAGAACTTCAAAGGTCAGCTTGTTTCATAACCGGATTAATGGCGTTTCTGTTGACAGTGACGACCGCTGTGATTCCACCTGTGGACACGCAGGAGACTCGTCCCACCTTATTGTCCTCCTGATCGGGACTGTGGCGTCTCTCACGACCTTGTCTCCCTCGCTGGGACCTTCTCCCAACCCGGGTTCTTCTCTCTGCTTCTTGAGCTTGCTGATGTTTGAAACTGGGAATTTCCGAGGCAGTAAAGATGTGAATGTATTGTGGGCAGGTAATTAGGGTAATTAGGGTAATTGGGGTAATTGGGGCATGGCTACATTCCCTCTAAGTATGTAGATGCAGGTGGTGGATGCTGTAGCAGGGGAAGGAAAGAGCTCTTCACACCTGGAAGCCACTGAAGCTTCTGTAAATGTGTCGGTATGTTAAAGCTTCTTCAGGGTTAAACACCAGCGGCGGTTGGTGGTCTGTAGCCGGGACAGCTGGGTGTCCGTCCCTGTCCATCTGGGTGGACGCGAGACACACTCTCACCAAAGAACCCTCTCTCTGCCACACACACACACACACACACACACACACACACACACACACACACAGTCTAATTGGACGTAGGTCGGGGGGAGAGGGAGGAAGGAAGTGTAAATGTGGATCCCCAACGAGGGCCTTCCCAGCAGGGAGTCTTGCTTTCTTTGAATGTGCTCACAAAAGAGCCTCAGTTTTCTCTCCGACTGTGTTCTTCGGTCATTTGTCTCTCAGAGGAGACGGAGGACACGACACTGAGGACGCAGCAGCTAAGGGTCTGGATCACACACCAAGTGGTGACGACTGACAGCAGAGCCGTGGGTGTTGGGGCCCCGCCAGCCCTCAGCAGTGTTCAGCTCACCTGCACTCGCCACGGCAACGGCCAGAGGCCCGGTCGGCAACTTAACGCTAATCTTTTCCAGGCCCTTTAGATGAATTCCTTGGATGGAAAACCAGCATCTGGTTGGGCTGCTACTGAAAGGTGGCGGGATCGCAGGCTGGGGGCGGCACACGGCCGGAGGAGGTAGCAGGAAGAGAGGCCTTCCTGCGTGGACTCCTGGGGACGTGGGTCTTTCCTCTGGGTTCCTGTAGTTGCCCCTGAAGGGGACTAAACGAGCCTCAGATTAACTGGAGACCTGTTGTTGCTCACAGGGGACAGGTGGGTGGACGTAAGCGACTGGTCACAGAAGACGCCAAATTAACATCCTGGGTCCAGTTTCATCCAGCTCTGCTCCGGTTTTAGATGTCAAGAGGCGACCGCCTAAATGGGACCTGCGTGAAATGTCCCTCCGTCCCTCTGTGCAGGTGTCTCTGAGGAAGACCTTGATTCCCTCATTGAAGTCTTGCTGATGTCCTTCAGTGAAGACAAAGCACTGCTGAAGCGTCTCCTCCTCGTCCCTGTATGCGGACGTTTTTGAGGACGCAGGGACGTTTGGGGACATTTGGGGACATTCAGTTAACTGTGGTTAAATCAAAGATCACATCTGGACGGATGGACTCTGCTTTCATCGTCGTGTTTAATCACTCTTCATCTCATTCCAACCACTTCCATGTCGTTATTCTTGGATAAATAAAACATTTAGGACCATACAAATTAGGCTATAGTCTATGAGGTATAACAGTCATGGACTCATAACGTTATTCATATTAACGAGGGTGGGGGGAGGATGGGAAACACATCTTGGTCTGTAGCCATATACATAATAGATATGCACATTTGTAGCACACACTTTACAACAACAGGTTCCACAACAACAGCACAGACACCTTTTCATTCATTCCTTCATCCAAATAGACTAATTATCTATTAATTACACAGTGAATAATTTACAATAAAATAACAATTAGAAGGTACACTCGGCATCTGCAGGACTTTTCTCCTGCTAGAATTCTTTTCACTATTAATGTGCATCAGTAGCCAATCGACACAAAACGCGGAATAAAAGCTGTGGTTTTCAAACGTTCACACAGGAAGGAAGGAAAGACGGAGGGAAGGAAGGAAGGAGGGAGGGAGGGGGGGGGGGGGGGGAGGGGGGTAGGGGGGGGGGGGGTTATGTCCTAATGACTGGGAAAACTATTTGTAGTGTTGAACAAAGCGAGTGGCTTTATTCTGGCCGCCCAGGCTTTCTACACAATTCCCTTCTTTCAACAACACATTCCTGCACTTAGTTCCAGCAGGGAAGAGAAACAGAACACCAGCGGCAGCAGGATTATGCCCGGCGCTGAAAGCCCAGTGTCTGGAGACAAAACGGCCCCACGGCCAAGCTGCACAAGTGGGAATAAGAATGGCAGCCAAGGTAAGAAGGGACGTCTCTGGGGCGTCTGCATTTGGGTTTGAACTCCTCTTTTGGTCTTTTCATCAGACACATCAGACCCTGGACCAGCAGCGAGGCTTTTCTACCTCCTCCTGACCACCTCCTGGTTCCTGGTAGGTTTGCTGACCCCACACACGTGCACGGTGGCAGCCCGTGTGCACGTGGCCCAGCTGAGCGGGTGGTTGGGCGTCCTTTTCCCTCACTAACCTCAGCAGGTGCCTCTAAACCTCCTTAAATGTGTCTGCTGCCGCTTTGTCTTTGTGTTTGAACCGTGTGGATGTTTTCTACTCAGAGGCAGCAGATGTGCAAATGGAGTCGATGAAGTGCTACAAAATACGACAGACGGGTGAAGATGGGGCGACCACCAAAGCTCAGACGACAGCCGCGGCGTGCTGCGGCATCATTCCAGGAGTTTCTTGTCCGACGAGTCCTTGCCGCTGCTCCGAGAGTACGGCTCAAAGGCCGAGGAGCTCAGGTAGCGCGAGGAGAGTTCCTGCAGGTTTCCAGTCAGTGACATGGGATTGGAGGAAATTCGTGTGGCCACGCCGCTGAGGAGGGAGGGCATCCGGAAACTGAAGAGGCCGTGAGCCGCCGCCGAGCCCTGCAGGCCCGCCACTGTCCCTGAGCCGGCTGGTAGGGGAGGACTGCTCGCAGCCGCTCCGGTCGCTGCCATGGACGGAGTCCGCAGAGCGGAGCCCAGCGGGCCGCCACCGCAGTGGGGCAGCAGGCCCGGGGGAGTCAGCAGGCGGCCCTGCTCCAGCAGTCTGAGGACACTGCAGGTGGCTGCCGTCTCGGACACCACAGAGCGGAGCTCCGAGTCCTTCCCCTGGTCCTTCTTCTGCTTGGTGCGGCGGTTCTGAAACCAGACTTTTACCTGAGACAAACACAGATGAGAGGAAGAGAGAAACAAAGCTCTGTTGGCAGGGAATGCTCAAGGAAAGCACATGTAAGAGCAGACGGAGCAGCCCCCCCAGGACGGAGCAGCCCCCCCCAGGACGGAGCATCCCCACCCCAGGACGGAGCAGCCCCCCCCAGGACGGAGCATCCCCACCCCAGGACGGAGCAGCCCCCCCCAGGACGGAGCCTCGTGGCCGAGGCGGCTCCATACAAACAAGCTCAAAAAGCCCAAATCTGACTCTGCCAACGGCACCGTTCCCACCCAAACCGTCGGCGAGCCTGTAAACGGAGAACGTTGCGTTCACGTTAGCAGACAGCAAATAAAACAATCGAGGATTTTCTTGTAAAAATGAACAAAAACGGTGCCGCGACACTGGTTCAAATGATCAATTTTCTGTAGGCAAGGAAGTAAAATAGAGATGCATCCTGCAGCAAATCTGCCTGGAACCTTCTAAAGACGCTTCATCCTCCTCCATATGTCCTGCGGTCCATATGTCCTGCGGTCCATATGTCCTGCGGTCCATATGTCCTGCGGTCCATATGTCCTGCGGTCCATATGTCCTGCGGTCCATATGTCTCTGAACACCTCCGTCTACAAGCTCTGCCTCCATTATGACAGGAAGCTGCCTGTTACCCTGTTTGTGGGGACCGACGAGGTGGTTTCACCAGCCAGTTTAATCCGGTTTAATATTTGGACCGTGTCAGAAACACAAACGCTGTTTGAGTCTAAACAGCTGAAGCAGCGTTTGAGGTTAGCATGAACTCATCCTGCAGCGCTCCGTCACGGATGGACGGAAAGATCTGATCCCAATAACGGCTCTGCTAGTTTGGGCTCATCGTGGAGAAACAGGAACCACACCAAGCTCATTTCAGCTCGTTCCAGCGGGACCAGAAGCAGCCGCCAGGCCCCTTCTGGACCATCGCTGCGATTGAATTACACAAACAAATGCTGAGTTGTGGGCGGGCCAAACAAGAAAGGGCGAAATAATTCCTAAAAAAAAACCTCAGAGAGACTGTGGCTGAGGGAGCCGGAATGTGTGTGAAGGCCACAGAAACGTTTTCACACTGATTTGCAATTCATCAACGACTCAAATCAAACGTTCCTGACTTGGTTTGGTTGTGGACACGACGTGATCCAGCTCTGAACACACACACACACACACACACACACACACACACACACACACACACACGGGCGCTTCTGAGCAGAACCAGCAGTCTGACAGAACCTCAACACAACTCGGTTTCAAATGTCCAATTTACAATTATTTATAGATATAATTAATATATGTTTCTGTGTGTGTGTGTGTGTGTGTGTGTGTGTACACACATGGGGATGCGTGTTCCTGCCATGAGTGTGTGTTTTATATCCAGGTGAGCGTAAAGAGGATGTGGATGCAGCAGCGGAGCAGCACTGACCTGTGTCTCCGAGAGGCTGAGCTGCCGGGCCAGTTCTGTCCGCTCTCTGCCCACCACGTACTGGCACCGCTGGAACTCCATCTCTAACCGGTACAGCTGCTCAGCAGTGAAAGAGGTTCTGGTGCGTTGGGGTCGGTCCAGATCTAAACCGCTTCGGCAGGATGATTGTATCTGGATTGAACCTTTAGCATCTGAAACAATGAGTGCGCCGAGATGAGAACCAGGAACAGAGCAGCACTGGACACACAAGCCTGGCTTTTAATTATGGTTGTTGTACTTACTGTTGTTGTTTGTTATAAGTACTATTATTGTTAACATTATTGTCACTATTATTGTTAACATTATTGTTACTATTATTGTTAACATATTGTTGCTATTATAGTTGCCTAATATTGTTTACTAATATTGTTATACTATTATTGTTACTATTATTTGTTACTAATATTGTTATAACTATTATTGTTACTATTATTGTTAGTTATATTGTAACATTATTGTTAACCATTATTGTTACAGTTATTGTTGCTAGTTATTGTTTACTTGTAATTGTTAGCTATTATGTTAAACTATAGTGTTAGCTCATTATTGTTACTAATATTGTTACTATTATTGTTATCTATATGGCTACATTATTGTTGCTATTATTGTTACTATTATTGTTACTTATTGTTACTTTAATTGTTACTATAATTGTTATTATTGTTAATATTATTGTTAATATTATTGTTACTATTTTTGTTGTTGTTACTACTATTCTATTGTTATTAGTATTAATGTTGTTACTACTGTGTGTTTGTTATGTTGTTACTAGTATTGTTATCATTAGTAGTATCTTTATTGGTGTTACTAGTTATTAGTTATTAGCAACACTAACAATAATCCTACTAATAATATCATTATTATCATTGTTATTAATATGATTCATAGCCATCAATCACACATATATTACACATATTCAGCGTTCACAGTCAAATTAAGAACATTAATGTTACATTAATGCATTTTATAAATTTATCATTAAACAAACTAAATTAGTTCATTGGAAATTTTATACATTTATAAAAAGGATTTTTTTCCCTCTTTCGGATAAAACAGAAATCTTTAAATGTACTAAAAAATAGTGTCGTTTTGCTGCCACTAATAATCTGAAAATACCTGAATAAGTAATAAAGAGAAGCCTTTAGACTTTATTAACCGGCCTGATTAATTGTGGGCACGCACCTTTAACCAATATTACATTTTTATACATGAATTCATTCAGATCTTTATGAAATATAATTACAAATTAGCAGCTGCTTTGATGTGTGTCAGTTTCATTTGTGCCGTTGTTGTGTTGCAGCATCACTGCGTCACCGCGAACGCCGACGTTCAAATGAGACAAAAACGGAGATGGCAGAAAGTCTCCTCTTTCTCTTTACATGTGTCTTTATATTTCTCTTTACGTTTGTCTTTATATTTTTCTTTACATGTGTCTTTACATTTGTCTTTACGTTTGTCTTTACATGTGTCTTTATATTTCTCTCTACATGTGTCTTTATATTTGTCTTTACGTTTGTCTTTATATTTTCTTTACATGTGTCTTTACATTTGTCTTTACATTTGTCTTTACGTTTGTCTTTACATGTGTCTTTATATTTCTCTTTACATGTGTCTTTACGTTTGTCTTTACATGTGTCTTTATATTTCTCTTTACATGTGTCTTTACGTTTGTCTTTACATGTGTCTTTATATTTCTCTTTACATGTGTCTTTGTATTTGTCTATATGTTTGTCTATGTTTGTCTTTACATTTGTCTTTACGTTTGTCTATATGTTTGTCTATGTTTGTCTTTACATTTGTCTTTACGTTTGTCTATATGTTTGTCTATGTTTGTCTTTACATTTGTCTTTACGTTTGTCTATATGTTTGTCTATGTTTGTCTTTACATTTGTCTTTACGTTTGTCTATATGTTTGTCTATGTTTGTCTTTACATTTGTCTTTATTTTTGTCTTTAAATTTGTCTTACATGTGTCTTTATATTTGTCTTTACATTTGTCTTTACGTTTGTCTTTATATGTGTCTTTACATTTGTCTTTACATGTGTCTTTACATTTGTCTTTACATGTGTCTTTATGCTCTATTGCTCCACATTTATTTATTATCTTTCAGCCCAAAACAAAGGAAAGAATATAAAATTGCAGAAGTATTTTAATTTCGGACTGATTTTGTACAGCTCTGAAATACGTCAGAATAAAATGGGCCGTATTTATATTTATATTTAGTCACATTTAATGGCGATTTATTCTCTGAGCCTGGAATCCTGGAATCCTGGAATCGGTCTGTTTTTAATGCCTTGCTCATTCTAAGAGACGTAGATTTTAGGGTTTATTTCTTTCCTGTTCCTACATTTAATTATTATTCTTTGACGCTACGGCTCGTTTTTGATTTTCGTCGACCTTTTAGAGGGATAAAGACTTTTGTTACGACCTCTCAATCACAGATGACCCAGATTGATCATATGTGGAAAATTAGGATCCTACTCCTCTTGCCTAAAAAATATATTTTTGATTTTAATGCTTAATGTGCGAGTTTCCTGAAAAAGCAGCAGAAAGCCCACGAGTCTCACCTCGAACCAGAATTTCTGCGGCAGTAGTCCGGATCGCCGGCGCTGCCCCGGTGTTTCTCACAGTTTTCCATGGTTCCAGAGGGGGAAACGGAGTCATGCTGCTCCTTGAGGAAGCTTTTGGAGGACTCCTTGTCATCTTTGCCCCTCTTCAGCCCGTTCTTCAGCCCCATCCCTTCCGCCTCCTGGTTGTACCGGACATCCATGCTGTGTTCCTCTTGGAGCTGTCGCTCGCCTCCTTTTCTGTCCCTTTGTGAGATGAAAACAGGAGATTACGGAGAACCTGTAGCAGGCTGTCAGAACTCGTCTTGAGTTTCAGAGGAGTACCCTCTGCAGGACACCGTCAGCTCTCAGATGTTTGCTCAGACCGCCGCCACTTGATAGAGGAGCGTTTTATGACTGACCTAGCTCCATTACCCAATGATGACGGACTTCTCCACAAAACTCAGCAGCAGTTCCTTCCTGGATCCACGGACATCAGGCTGATAGAGGATCTCCGACTGATCAAAGCCGTGGACCTTCAATAGCTGCTTCACTCGATTCTCCTCATTTTGCTGCCTCCACATTAGCGTGAGACTATAAATGCGTAAGGTTGTTTGGGCAAAGAAATCAGGTCTTAATGGAGGGGCTTGTTTGTCCCGTCCCCCTCAGTTCGCTGCTCTCAGCCCAGAGAATGAAGACAAATGATTGGTCTAGTTTCACACCAAGCCTCTCTGATCCCCACACCAACGAGGGATCAGAGGGATCCGACTCTTCCAGACCTGGGAAAAGTTCCTGTCAGCTTCGTTCTTCTTTGACTGGCACACAGCCGGACTCCCTCCTTCAGGGAGCACCTGACGGCTGCCGCATGTTAGCCAGCGTTGATCCGCCTCACTGGCGCAAAGTTGGAAACGAATCCTCGTCCACCAAATCTGGAGGGGTCCCGGGGTTGTCTGGAGGACCCGGCTGTTCGTGGTCACACCTGCAGCCCACCGTCAGGGTCCTCTGAGAATTGAATGTGAACGAGCGCTAACTCCCTCAACATTGTTTACACCACCAAAATTCTTGTTCTCACATTCCCCTACCTCTCTCCACTACTTGCCTTGCAGGCCCCCACACCGCCACCCCACCCACCCACAACTCTATTTTCATTGTCAGTGCAACAATATCTCTGAACACAGCAGTGGCCAGTAATCCAATAAGACCATTGATTAGGCCACAATGATTCAATTCAGCCCTGTGGCCCGGTGCAAGGGGCATTCTCCTGCCCTTCTTGTCACCTTAGCTGACCACAAGCGCTCTTCAAGTTGCCCCCCTCCCTGAGTGCCATTCATGCCTTTATGGGAAACAGAGAGGAAAGGGAGTGAAAGATGGGCAATTATCTAATTGGACCATTAAAAAAACATTCTGTGAGTGTGGCTGCCTGGCAGCCGCCTTCGTGTGGCTTTAAGGACGGCTTGTTGGACTAACTTTGTTCACTAAGTGTCTCAGGGACGAAGACTTTGTGTGAGCAGACCCAGCGTCTCCAGTGGGAGCCACTGGAGGGAACTGGGATTTCCCAAGCTCAGTGCAGAGCTCCGGCTGGGAAACGTCTCACACAAAGACAAAAGTGTCACTTTTTCCTTCCTAAATTTCAGCCGTCAACAGATTTCAGAAGAAGAATTCCTGACATTCGATGGTTGATCAATCACTCAATTTAATTTCATTTAAATAAAAAGTATTAAAACATATATAAAAAGTAAAAAGTATCCTTAGATCAAATGATTTATCCAGGCTAACATTTGATCATTCTAGGTATGTTTTCTTTAAATGGAGGCAGCATTAGCACATGCTAACGTAGGCAGAGATGCTGCGCTGGTCCATGATCAGGACAGACGGACCAGCCGCTGTCAGCACTTCTGAATATGATCAACTACCACGTAGTTGTCAGTAGTTCAAAAAACTACAAATGTTCTCGTATTAGAAATATTGAAAGCTACAGAGACCCCTTAGGTCCTGAACTGCTGTAAATATGAAAAAGCTAAAGCTAAAGAGAAGTGTGTTCAAACCTGTTTAAACTACAGTATGAGTAGAGCCACGGGAGTGGGATTCAAACCAACAACCTCCTGATTAAACTACAGTATGAGTAGAGGCGGGGCAGCAGGATTCAAACCAACAACCTCCTGATTAAACTACAGTATGAGTAGAGGCGGGGCAGCAGGATTCAAACCAACAACCTCCTGATTAAACTACAGTATGAGTAGAGGCAGGGCAGCAGGATTCAAACCAACAACCTCCTGATTAAACTACAGTATGAGTAGAGGCAGGGCAGCGGGATTCAAACCAACAACCTCCTGCTTAAACTACAGTATGAGTAGAGCCACAGGATCAGGATTCACAACAACAACCTCCTGATTAAACTACAGTATGAATAGAGGCAGGGCAGCAGGATTCAAACCAACCACCTCCTGATTAAACTACACTATGAGTAGAGCCACGGGAGCAGGATTCAAACCAACCACCTCCTGATTAAACTACAGTATGAGTAGAGGCAGGGCAACAGGATTCAAACCAACAACCTCCCGATTAAACTACAGTATGAGTAGAGCCACGGGAGCAGGATTCAAACCAACCACCTCCTGATTAAACTACAGTATGAGTAGAGCCAGTGAGTGGGATTCAAACCAACAACCTCCTGATTAAACTACAGTATGAGTAGAGCCACGGGAGCAGGATTTAAACCAACCACCTCCTGATTAAACTACAGTATGAGTAGAGCCAGTGAGTAGGATTCAAACCAACCACCTCCTGATTAAACTACAGTATGGGTAGAGGCAGGGCAAGCAGGATTCAAACCAACACCTCCTGATTAAACGACAGTATGAGTAGAGCCAGTGAGTAGGATTCAAAACAACAACCTCCTGATTAAAACTACAGTATGAGTAGAGCCACGGGAGTGGGATTCAAAACAACAACCTCCTGATTAAACTACAGTATGAGTAGGCAGGGCAGCAGGATTCAAACCAACCACCTCCTGATTAAACTACAGTATCACTGGAGCCAGGGCAGCAGGATTCAAACCAACAACCTCCTGATTAAACTACAGTATGAGTAGAGCCACAGGATCAGGATTCAAACCAACAACCTCCTGCTTAAACTACAGTATGAGTAGAGCCACGGGAGTGGGATTCAAACCAACAACCTCCTGATTAAACTACAGTATGAGTAGAGGCAGGGCAGCAGGATTCAAACCAACAACCTCCTGATTAAACTACAGTATGAGTAGAGGCAGGGCAGCGGGATTCAAACCAACAACCTCCTGCTTAAACTACAGTATGAGTAGAGCCACAGGATCAGGATTCACAACAACAACCTCCTGATTAAACTACAGTATGAATAGAGGCAGGGCAGCAGGATTCAAACCAACAACCTCCTGATTAAACTACACTATGAGTAGAGCCACGGGAGCAGGATTCAAACCAACCACCTCCTGATTAAACTACAGTATGAGTAGAGGCAGGGCAACAGGATTCAAACCAACAACCTCCCGATTAAACTACAGTATGAGTAGAGGCAGGGCAACAGGATTCAAACCAACAACCTCCCGATTAAACTACAGTATGAGTAGAGCCACGGGAGCAGGATTCAAACCAACCACCTCCTGATTAAACTACAGTATGAGTAGAGCCAGTGAGTGGGATTCAAACCAACAACCTCCTGATTAAACTACAGTATGAGTAGAGCCACGGGAGCAGGATTTAAACCAACCACCTCCTGATTAAACTACAGTATGAGTAGAGCCAGTGAGTAGGATTCAAACCAACCACCTCCTGATTAAACTACAGTATGGGTAGAGGCAGGGCAGCAGGATTCAAACCAACAACCTCCTGATTAAACGACAGTATGAGTAGAGCCAGTGAGTAGGATTCAAAACAACAACCTCCTGATTAAACTACAGTATGAGTAGAGCCACGGGAGTGGGATTCAAAACAACAACCTCCTGATTAAACTACAGTATGAGTAGAGGCAGGGCAGCAGAATTCAAACCAACCACCTCCTGATTAAACTACAGTATGAGTAGAGCCACGGGAGCAGGATTCAAACCAACAACCTCCTGATTAAACTACAGTATGAGTAGAGCCACAGGATCAGGATTCAAACCAACAACCTCCTGCTTAAACTACAGTATGAGTAGAGCCACGGGATCAGGATTAAAAACAACAACCTCCTGATTAAACTACAGTATGAGTAGAGGCAGGGCAGCAGGATTCAAACCAACCACCTCCTGATTAAACTACAGTATCACTGGAGCCAGGGCAGCAGGATTCAAACCAACAACCTCATGATTAAACTACAGTATGAGTAGAGGCAGGGCAGCAGGATTCAAACCAACCACCTCCTGATTAAACTACAGTATCACTGGAGCCAGGGCAGCAGGATTCAAACCAACAACCTCATGATTAAACTACAGTATGAGTAGAGCCAGGGGAGCGGGATTCAAAACAACAACCTCCTGATTAAACTACAGTATGAGTAGAGGCAGGGCAGCGGGATTCAAACCCACCACCTCCTGATTAAACTACAGTATGAGTAGAGCCACAGGATCAGGATTCAAACCAACAACCTCCTGATTAAACGACAGTATGAGTAGAGCCAGTGAGTAGGATTCAAAACAACAACCTCCTGATTAAACTACAGTATGAGTAGAGCCACGGGAGTGGGATTCAAAACAACAACCTCCTGATTAAACTACAGTATGAGTAGAGGCAGGGCAGCAGAATTCAAACCAACCACCTCCTGATTAAACTACAGTATGAGTAGAGCCACGGGAGCAGGATTCAAACCAACAACCTCCTGATTAAACTACAGTATGAGTAGAGCCACAGGATCAGGATTCAAACCAACAACCTCCTGCTTAAACTACAGTATGAGTAGAGCCACGGGATCAGGATTAAAAACAACAACCTCCTGATTAAACTACAGTATGAGTAGAGGCAGGGCAGCAGGATTCAAACCAACCACCTCCTGATTAAACTACAGTATCACTGGAGCCAGGGCAGCAGGATTCAAACCAACAACCTCATGATTAAACTACAGTATGAGTAGAGGCAGGGCAGCAGGATTCAAACCAACCACCTCCTGATTAAACTACAGTATCACTGGAGCCAGGGCAGCAGGATTCAAACCAACAACCTCATGATTAAACTACAGTATGAGTAGAGCCAGGGGAGCGGGATTCAAAACAACAACCTCCTGATTAAACTACAGTATGAGTAGAGGCAGGGCAGCGGGATTCAAACCCACCACCTCCTGATTAAACTACAGTATGAGTAGAGCCACAGGATCAGGATTCAAACCAACAACCTCCTGCTTAAACTACAGTATGAGGAGAGCCAGAGGAGTGGGATTCAAACCCACCACCTCCTGATTAAACTACAGTATGAGTAGAGGCAGGGCAGCGGGATTCAAACCCACCACCTCCTGATTAAACTACAGTATGAGGAGAGGCAGGGCAGCGGGATTCAAACCCACCACCTCCTGATTAAACTACAGTATGAGTAGAGGCAGGGCAGTGGGATTCAAACCCACCACCTCCTGATTAAACTACAGTATGAGTAGAGGCAGGGCAGCGGGATTCAAACCCACCACCTCCTGATTAAACTACAGTATGAGTAGAGGCAGGGCAGTGGGATTCAAACCCACCACCTCCTGATTAAACTACAGTATGAGGAGAGCCAGTGAGCGGGATTCAAACCCACCACCTCCAACAGGATAATGGGTGATCTCCCTGCTGTTTGGTGCCGCTGCTCCGTCAACGTGAGCAACAGTGAATGCAGAGGTGACATAAAGACCTGATCACATGACTGGTCACGTGCGCGCTGCTTTGACGGCGATTATTTTACTGCAAACATCCTTTTCAGTGCTGGGGCCTGTGGAGACATGATTACGTCTAATGCAGCGCCGCTATAATTTGACTCTTTGTGATCTCTGGCACTTTGTGGCGAAGCCTTTTAGACGTCTAATCGAAGGGAGCTGCGGTGGAGCGGAGGCGCCGTGGAGCCTTGAGCTTTCATGCTAGCTCCAGATGAATGCTGCCATTGAAAGCTCTGCTTAATGCTTACAAATGTGACGATTATGCTCCACAATAACACAACGAGCCGTTCTTGAACCCTCCCCATGAAGAGCTCATTTCCATCTGCCGGAGGAGGCCGTTGTTGTGAAGGCGAACGTCCCGACTCATTAGTGCAGCAGCGTCTCCGGCTGGTTGTGTAGCAACGTGTTATCAGTTGTGGATCATCTCCAGAACCCTTGGGAGGAGAACCTCTCGGCCACCCCAGAACCCTGGCTGACTGTAGGAAATGACGACTTTATGTTGTATAAGGACGGTCGTCGGCTCTCGTCACCTGCTGCGGGCCCGTTTTGGTGATGATGTTCGCATCCCAACGACGCCCCCTGGCGGTAACGGTGAGAACAACCTCTCCGTATCAGCAGAGGAGGGAGAGAAAAGGCCGTTGGTGCTCAGATGGGTCTCAAAACAGCGTCTGATGCAGGTGGGTGAAGATCCTCTGGGACCTGCTCACTGGCTCTGGACCAGGACAGCTCGCTGGTCCCTGATGGCGTGTTTTTCCAGTTTCTGGGAGCCGCTTTAGCACAAAGCTAACGGAACTGTGTCTTTGTGTCCGGGACCCGGTGAACATGCCCCAGAACACAGCCGTTCCTCTGAACACGCCGGTTCCGACCCGCCAATGCTGGGTTTTGTTGCTCTCTCACCACGTCTAGGGTGCTGAACCCAGCCTCACCCTCTCAGAACAGACCTCAGGTTCTGATCCAGGCCCGGCGGACACAAGGGAGCGGTGCTGTTGGAGCCTGGAGAGGAGCAATGAAACCCAGTGGTTTCTAGTGCCTAACAGAACCAAAGCCCCCGGGGGGCTTTAGGGGGGCTCAGGACCAGAGGGGTCTGGGTTCAAGCCCTGAAGTGGACAAACACAGGTGTTCTGGTAGCAGGGGGACACCTTCAGAACACCACCGAGGTACCCTGGCTGAGCAGGGGCAAAGTGGGTTGGGCTCTTTTCTGAGCAGAGTCCAGCCGGTTCTGTCCCGTTACTTGGGCCAGAAATGTGCAATGAACCAGGATTTGTGCTGGTCCAAGAGCTCAAACCTGGTGGTCATGAATCACTGCTGAGCCTTTGGTGCCCCCGTGTGGCCGCAGTGGGTAATAAACACTGCAATAACAGCATAACAACACATTCCTACCGTAAAATCCACAGTGGAGAGTCAAAGACTTTTGTCCCATCTCGACGTAGCGACACCACCTTCGGTACCGAGAGGCCCACCGCTCCGTCCCATCGGGTTCACCCATCGGTCCCCTTCACTCAGAACATCAACAGGACGGTCCAATTTAAACCGACGTTCATGAACCCAGTGGATCACGAGACAGGAAGCAGGCGTCAGCTGTTTGAAGGGATGTTCCAGATGTTCCGACTCCCTCCTCTTCCTGCTGCCTCCAGAGGGACCTTTGATCCCGAGTGGCTCCAGCAGAACCTGGAGACCACCCCCGCCAGATCCTGAACCACCATCGTCGTACTCCACCAACCCAGCTAGGCCCATTCAGTGTGTCCAGAGGACAAAGAGTCCAGAACCGACAACAGTGGTGACAACATCTGCTTTAATACCAGAGTCAGCTGGTGCACCTCCAGGTTGTTGAGGTGTGACAGAAATGAAAGGACATCAAAGAAGTCACAGATACAGATCAAACATCAGGCCTGGCGGACGGTTTCCGCCTGGTGGGGACAACAATGACAGGAGCACGCCAACACAGACCACGAGGACCTTCGGGAGAAACCATCAAAACACACATTTACACTGTCAGAGGGGCCAGAAGCTGCCAGAACCTGGTTCAGGAGGAGCCCCACATCGGGAGAGGGGCCCTCAGCCACCTGAGGAGAGGAAGGGTGGAGCAGGAGCAGCACCTTGGACCGGTTCTGGCAGAACATCAGTGTTCAGAGGTTCGACCTGAGCCCCCACAGGTGTGAAGCTGGGTCCGAGGTCATCGGGGTCACTGAGCCCAGGTCACAGTCCAGCCTGAGCTCAGCAGAACCCAGCTGCTCCGTCTTCTCCTGGTTCTGGATCTCATGGATGATAGATTCATAGCGGACGTTAGAAGTGACAGCAGAGGCGTCCTGATGTCACCTGATGCAGGATAAGGAGCCACAGACAGGCAGGCAGGCTGTGGTCCACCTGTGTGGGCGATGGGGGACCCTGGGGGGCAGTTCTGACCACCTGGCCGGAGGGCAGCGGGCCACAGTGATCCGGTCCCGTCCATCAGTCAGGTCCTCCGTTACTCCACAGCAGAGGGGCTCCGAACACAGCAGGTGGCGCTCCGGAGGAGGCCGCTCACCCTGCTGCTCCTCCTGGTCCCTCTGGAAGCTCTGGGATTCTGAAGAGACCTCTTGGCCGCCAGGCTCGCGGTCTCTTTGATCTGCAGCTCCAGGTGCTTCTGGATGGCCAAGCCCAGCTCCTCCGGGTCCACGGAGGCCCCGTACACCTCCCACGTCATGCCTTCAGCGTCCCACTTCACCTCCTTCACCGGAGACTTGGGAGCCGGGTTCTCTCCGCTAGCACGGTTCGGTTTTGGAGCCTGGCTCGTCTCCGCCAGGCAGATCTGTGGGAAGACGTGAGCAGTGACCCCTGAGCCCACCTGGACACCAACGTCTCTCAGCTCCTTGTGGACCGTCATGGGTTCCCACGTCCTGCTGTGGGCCGGGCGTTGGTCCAGGAGGACCCGGGGGGGCAAGCAGGGCAGCAGGTGTTTAGCATCCAGTCCGACTCGCTGATGGACGAGCTGAGCCGGGGAACGCTGAGCTGGTGGAGGCCTGGGGGCTGGGGATGGAGGTCTGCTGAGCACCACAGCTCCACAACGCTGGGACCAACCTGAGCCTGGCAGCAGGCGGCAAACGCATCCTCCAGGTGATGCAGGCGGCCCTCACAGCAGGAGGTCCTGTCACAGGAAGGGGGGAGGACTTCCTGCCTGTCCCCCGGCCTCCATCCTGGGTGAGGAGATGCAGAAACACCTGGCTGGAGGCCGCTGGGCTCCTCCACCATCGGCGTTCATGTTGCAGTGTTGAGGGCCACTGGAGCTGCCTCCAGCTCAGCATGACGGCATCATCTGGGATCTGGACGCAGTTCTGGCCACAGGTGGAACCAGCTGCAGCTGTGGGCGGGGCCACCTGTGGGCGGGGGCCACAGGCGTCACCGTGTGTGGCCGTGGGTGCAGGTGCGTCTGCGTCGGCCTGCATCGTCGCTCTGCTCTGCTCCTCACCTCCACCCAGGAGGCAGCTGGAGGTCCGAGGAGCTGGTCATGGTCTCGGTCTTCTGCCGCCACAGGTGTTGAGCCACAGACGTCCAGGAGCCCGGATCAGGTCCCAGGAGGCGGACACACCTGAGGAACACAGACACCAACAAAGGAGTCAGCTGGGACAACCGACCACACACCAGGGTCCTCCTACCCCCCCAAACCAGGAGGTGGAACCAGCCCCCCTTCCCCCCAGGTTGGGAGGGGGGGGGGCTGCCCCCCAGGTCTAAGCCGCTCTGGTCTCAGCCAAACACGTCATTTCCTCCTTGGGCCACACGATCAAGAGGATCAGGTCCGATCTGCCGGATCCTTCCTGAGGACACTTGGGCCGAGGCGCTAGCACCGAGGACCCAGGAGGCTGAGCAACATCTGGACTCGCAGCCATTTCCAATCACTCACGGATCGGAGCAACAGGTTGGCTTTGATGACCCGGCAAGCAGCATCCTTTGAAGTCCAACAACTGGATCACATGATATTTTAGCAGATAAGTGCAGGTGAGATCAGACGTCCACGTTTGTGAGCGAGGAGCAAGCTGAAGCTCGTTAGCAGCTCGTTCGCTAGCAGCAAGCGTGTAGCAATCACGTACCTCACCACAGCGAAGCTTCTCCCGTTGGCTCAGACGAGGCTGGATTTATGGCCGCCGCCGGACGCTGGAGCGCTCCTTCATCAGGTGACCTCGCTCATCTTTGGCTCCGCCTCCTCCTCCTCCTCTCCAGTGTTGCCACATGGAGGAGCGCTGATAATCCTCCAGCGTCGTCTCTCAGATCAGCTGGAGCGACAGAAGCTGAGCTTCACGCTCACTCC
>NW_021821633.1:434443-513514 GCF_901000725.2 Takifugu rubripes | reverse complement strand
CTTAGAAGGACCCGTGATTGCTGTAGGGTCCCATTACCATGACTCCTCCTCTTCCTCCCTCTCCTCCTCCTCCTCCTCCCCCTCCCTCCCCTCCTCCTCCCCCTCCTGCTCCTCCCCTCCTCTCCTCTCCTCCTCCTCCTAGAAGGACCCGTGATTGCTGTAGGGTCCCATTACCATGACTCCTCCTCCTCCCCCTCCTCCTCCCCCTCCTCCTCCCCCCCCCACTCCTCCTCCCCCCTCCTGCTCCTCCCCCTCCTCTCCTCTCCTCCTCCTCCTCCTCCTAGAAGGACCCGTGATTGCTGTAGGGTCCCATTACCATGACTCCTTAAGTTCCTGAGAGGCTGAATTAGGGGTCGACGCTGCATCTGCTGAAAGGAGCGACGGGAAAGGAAAAGATGGCTTTGTAATAAACAGTTAGTTTGACACATTATACTTATTTTTGCTCATTTAGCACTTAGAGGATAAACTGCAGCTCTTCCCGCCGCGCCGAGATGGCGGCAGCCATGAGCACATGCGCTGTGTAGCAGACACAACATTGGAAACACAATCATTTTGCTCCCTCATTACCTGAAATTAGCTGGCGGAGCGGCTCCTAATGCTAGCTAATTTGGCTGAGTTGTTATGGCGGTGAGCACAGATTAAAAGATGTCTTGGCCATATGTCATGTTTTATCAAAACAAGCGTCTGCTCGATTACCCCCTGGCTGATGGCTTTAAGAGCAGCCAACAATGCTTCCTTAACAACTGCGAGGGGGCAACTGCACTCAGGCTGGGGCTGGGACCACAACGCGCCTGTGGCCAGAATAATTCTGCCGCCACTCAGCGCTGACCTTCTCTGCGCGGCCTCTCTCCAGCATGCTGCTCCTGCACTCTATTCCAAATCAAACCTCTTTTTCTTCGCCTCCCTTGACCTGATAAACAAAGATGAAACAAAGATTCTTTTCCATCCTTTTGCCCGGACTTTCACACTGATCTCAGGACGTGATGCACCTGTGGGCCGACGTGGTGGCTCAGGCAGATGTTGAACGGGTCACCTGGGAAGGACTTCCTCCAGGGGTTCCAGAGGACCCCTAAATACAGTAGTTTGTCTCTACCCTATAGCAGACGTGTACTCCTGTGTCATACAGGTGACCCTTTCACACTGATCTCAGGACGTGATGCACCTGTGGGCCGACGTGGTGCCTCAGGCAGATGTTGAACTGGTCACCTGGGAAGGACTTCCTCCAGAGGTTCCAGAGCACCCCTGAATACAGTAGTTCGTCTCTACCCTATAGCAGACGTGTACACCTGTGTCATACAGGTGACCCTCATCTCCTCATCTGTCTCTGGTAAGTGTGTGTGTGTGTGTGCGTGTGTGTTGCAGCTCAGGCAGATTCGTTATCGTAAAGAAATAAAGACCCCAAATGTGTTTAAATGGTTTGGAGAGTCAAAGCGCCGACCAACCAAAGGACGCGTGAAATGAAATCCTGTGTGGAGGCAGGAACGGAGTTTTGGAGTCACCCCTGTGTCTCTGCAGATGTGTCCCATCAGAAAAATGTCTCTGTGATGGACATCGGAGCAAAGGAAAACCTGCTCTTCTGCTCTTCCCAAACTTCACGAGATTACAGAGGAGGCAAAAGATTCTGCCAAAATGCAGCTGAGAAATGTGAATATTTGATTCTGCTGAAGATTGAAGCACGTGGACAATAGAACTCATCACAAAATGACCAGAAAGACGCTTTTAAAGCCACACAAAAACAGACTCTGTAACGGGGAAGTCAAATCTTTTCCTGTGAAGTGCAGAGAAAAGAGGCCATTATTCCGGTTGTCAGTGCTGAAGATCCTTGGGTGGCACCTATTCAACCCGTCTGTAATTCCAAAAAATAGTGTTTGCATAGTGTCCAATTCAGGCCGCAGGTATTCAGACGAGTGAAAGGGAGTGAGGACACGCGGGTGCTCTCAGACTACATCAGTGTCCAGGCTGCTCCAGCGAGTCAAGGCTCCTCCTTTGTTTGCCCAAATTGAAGAATTTACCACGATGACCACAAAGGCCGCCGATGGAGATCAGACATCCTGGGCACCACTTGTTCAGCGTTTGTCTTTGTCACCAGAACGACGGATTTGGAAGGAAAGGCCGGCGGGTGCGACGGCAGAGGCAGGGGGGGCGGCGACAGGCGGGACAAACCCACGCAGAGACGACACCCGCAACACTCGGCGTGTTCTCCGCACAGCAGGCGCCGGAACCGGATCAGAACCGGACTGGCTTGGATCCATACAACAGCAGCGCTCGCAAGGCCACCCGGCTCCTTCCAGCCAAGGCCAGAACATCTGGACCCGCGAGGAGATCCAGGAGGCAGCAGAGGTGCTGCAGCCCCGGGCCTGGGAGAACCGCTGGGGTCCAGCTGAGAGGAGATCCCCTGAGCCGGGGTCTCCTCCCTGCTGAGGCTCTGGTCCATGAAAGAGAAGCTGTCGACCCATTTGGAGGCTGAGGTTAGCTCGGGAGGTAAAAGAACAGGAAAGAAAAAGCTTGGCGTGTTTAATGGACCCGTTTGGGATGGGGGGGTTGGGGGGGGGGAACTAATTGCAGCCAGTTTGAACAGGTCCAATTAAAAGCTGCTGTTAAGAAAGTGATGTAAAAGTGTGCAGAAAGATGAAATCTATTAATCTAAAAGAGCTCGCAGCAGGAGCCGGCGGAGACATTTGCAGAGTGCTACTTACCTGGAAAGGTCATTGGCACATAAATGTGTTTTAGGGTGGCCTTTGTTCAGGCTGCTGCAGAGGAAGTCCACGTCTCTGTCCACGTCTGTGTCCACGTCTGTGTCCACGTCTGTGTCCACGTCTCTGTCCACGTCTCTGTCCACATCTGTGTCCACGTCTGTGTCCACGTCTCTGTTCACGTCTGTGTCCACGTCTCTGTCCACGTCTCTGTTCACGTCTCTGTCCACGTCTCTGTCCACGTCTCTGTCCACGTCTGTGTCCACGTCTCTGTCCACGTCTCTGTCCACGTCTCTGTCCACGTCTCTGTCCACGTCTCTGTTCACGTCTCTGTCCACGTCTCTGTCCACGTCTCTGTTCACGTCTCTGTTCACGTCTGTGTCCACGTCTCTGTCCACGTCTCTGTCCACGTCTCTGTTCACGTCTCTGTCCACGTCTCTGTCCACGTCTCCTAAAGTGCTGCAAAATATCCAAAAATACCACCAGCTTTTTAACCATCTGCCAGCGTCTCCTGCTCATCTCAGCTGTTTGCTAGAGGAGGTCAGCATGATGTCCTGTCCTGCATGACAGAGACACTTGGTGAGTCTGTGGACGAATCAGGACCAAGTCAGCCTGTTCAGGATGGGACAGGACAGGGATGGGACAGGGACAAATTTTTAAAATAAGTAAGTGTGGGTGTGTGAGACGCCCCCCCAGACTCCCCTCAGACTCCACCAGACTCCCCCAGACTCCTCCAGACTCCCCTCAGACTCCCCCAGACTCCTCCAGACTCCCCTCAGACTCCTCCAGACTCCCCCAGACTCCCCTCAGACTCCTCCAGACTCCCCCAGACAGCCCCCAGACTCCTCCAGACTCCCCCAGACAGCCCCCAGACTCCTCCAGACTCCCCCAGATTCCCCTCAGACTCCCCCAGACAGCCCCCAGACTCCCCCCAGACTCCTCTAGCCTCCCCCGAGACCCTCCAGACTCCCCCAGACCCCCCCAGACTCCGTCAGACTCCCCCAGACTCCGTCAGACTCCCCCAGACTCCTCCAGACCTCCTCAGATTCCTCCAGACTCTCCCAGACTCCCCCAGACCCCCCCCCAGATTCCTCTAGACTCTCCCAGATTCCTCCAGACTCTCCCAGATTCCTCCAGACCCCCCCAGATTCCTCTAGACCCCCTCAGATTCCTCCAGACTCTCCCAGATTCCTCTAGACCCCCCCAGATTCCTCTAGACTCTCCCTGACTCCCCCAGACCCCCCCAGCCAGAGCAGAGTAAAACTCGGGATTAAAGGCTGAGGAACATTCAGATAAAAGGCCCCTGAGTCGACCTTCAGCGTAGTCCTGCTGCAACAGGTCGCCTACGGGGGCTTTTGTCCAGAAATTGAATAAGAGATGATTACAGTGATCAGCTCCAGACCAGAGGGCTGGAATCCACAGCGCCCCCCCCCCCCCCCCACTCTCAATCACTGCACACTTTAGCAAGGACTCCCGAGTGTGGTCGGAATCAGGAGAATTCACTGCAATTTTAGACACAAAGGTGCGGCGGCGGCGGCGGCGGCGGCGGCGGCGGCGCTGAAGGACCACAGAGTGCTTCTGATTGCAGCATCCAGGTCAAATGTGTCCAAACCAGAATTACTGGAAGCAGAAGATAATTTAGAACAGCTGATTTGAGCGTAGCTTAGCATTGACGGAGGTCCGACACAGAGGATCCGGGAGGACCGGGAGCATCCTGCAGGAGCTGGAAGGAGGGTCCAGGCTAATGGAGCGAGGAGAGATTAGCGCCATCGCTGTGGAAACCTGCTCCTAATTAGGGAGGGAGGGGATGAACACCAGCGCGCGCTAGCACGCCGCCACCCTCCCCAGGAGCAATTAGCTGCCAGTTTTCATCTTTGGGCCGTCTCCACGAAGCCGCCGCCACTCTGGGCGCCTGTGGAAGACGGCGTGAACTAAGTGAGGCGCTAATCATAATTACTGGTAGCCATGGTAAGTAAACAGGGGAGGAAGTGTTGGGAGTGAGCGCAGGAATCACGGCCCCGCCGCCTCGTCAGCGACAGGCTTAATTGGGAGTTTTTGGCCTCCCCATAATCATCATCACTCCATCGTTCCCCTCTTTTTGACGCTCTTGTTCGTGCCCCTCCCAGGGGGAGACAGTGATTACCCCCGTGCCACCGGCGCCATAATGGTATCAGCGGCGCCGCCGAGCAGCAAATTAAACTGTATCTGCATCAGGCGTGAAGCCTTGATGAGGGCAGATGCCTTTGTGGCGTTAGCACCAGAACACAATGGTCATGTTGTCATCAACCTTGCCACTGACAATAGAAAAGGCTTTGATGTGTGTGGGGCGGGTTTCCTGCCCCCCCCCCCCCCGAAAAAAAAACACTTGCCTGTGAATAGCAGCAATTTTGGAAGCGCTATGAAATCACGTAATAGGTCCAAATATGCAGCTGCTTGGCAGCAGCAGCCGGTGCTGCTGGAGGACTGAATAATCAGCCCGGAGCAGGCGGTCAGCAGGCGGTCGGGCCCGGAGCAGGCGGTCGGGCCTGGAGCAGGCGGTCGGACCCGGAGCAGGCGGTCGGGCCTGGAGCAGGCGGTCGGCAGGCCTGGAGCAGGCGGTCAGCAGGCGGTCGGGCCCGGAGCAGGCGGTCGGGCCTGGAGCAGGCGGTCGGCAGGCCTGGAGCAGGCGGTCAGCAGGCGGTCGGGCCCGGAGCAGGCGCGGTCAGGCCCGGAGCAGGCGGTCGGGCCCGGAGCAGGCGGTCAGCAGGCGGTCGGGCCCGGAGCAGGCGATCGGGCCCGGAGCAGGCCCGGAGCAGGCGGTCAGCAGGCGGTCGGGCCTGGAGCAGGCGGTCGGGCCTGGAGCAGGCGGTCGGGCCCGGAGCAGGCGCGGTCAGGCCCGGAGCAGGCGGTCGGGCCCGGAGCAGGCGCGGTCAGGCCCGGAGCAGGCGGTCAGCAGGCGGTCGGGCCTGGAGCAGGCGGTCAGGCCCGGAGCAGGTGGTCGGGCCTGGAGCAGGCGGTCGAGCCCGGAGCAGGCGGTCGGGCCCGGAGCAGGCGCGGTCAGGCCCGGAGCAGGCGCGGTCAGGCCCGGAGCAGGTGGTCAGGTCCGGAGCAGGCGGTCAGCAGGCGGTCGGGCCCGGAGCAGGCGCGGTCAGGCCCGGAGCAGGCGGTCGGGCCCGGAGCAGGCGCGGTCAGGCCCGGAGCAGGCGGTCAGGCCCGGAGCAGGCGCGGTCAGGCCCGGAGCAGGTGGTCAGGTCCGGAGCAGGCGGTCAGCAGGCGGTCGGGCCTGGAGCAGGCGGTCGGCAGGCCTGGAGCAGGCGGTCAGGCCTGGAGCAGGCGGTCGGCAGGCCTGGAGCAGGCGGTCGGGCCCGGAGCAGGTGGTCGGGCCCGGAGCAGGCGCGGTCAGGCCCGGAGCAGGCCCGGTCAGGCCCGGAGCAGGCGGTCGGCAGGCCTGGAGCAGGCGGTCGGGCCTGGAGCAGGCGGTCGGCAGGCCTGGAGCAGGCGGTCGGGCCTGGAGCAGGCGGTCGGCAGGCTGCTCCAGTAGCAAGCTAGCTCGTAGGACCTTCTGTCCTGCTCCGCCTTACTGAACCAGTCAGAACAGCCGGTCAGAACAGCCCGCCTTCATCCCATCAAGAAAATCGTCCTGGAAACTTGAGACGTGTGTGAAGACATTTGAGAGGCGTCTTTGGTCTGTGGGGACGGAGCAACGATGACGGTGGTTCTGGTTCTGGTCTGTTCTGGTTCTGGTCTGTGGTGCACGTGCAGCAGGTTGTCGTGTTATTAGCACAGATCAAAGACAAAGGTCCAGCTACTCAGCAGGGACCAGAGCTGGTCCTGGTCCTGGACCCGGAGCCGCCTGGCTGGTCCAGCTGTGAGCAGGAAGCTCTGGGAGGAGCCGCTGGCCTCACCATTCAGCGGTCACATGACTGTAGCGCGATTAAACGGACACGTGGACACAAGAAAGATAATTTATTCATTTATTCAGAGACACTGTCACAAAGTCATTGTTGCGCAATAATCAGACACGGGGGCGATTCCTAAGGATACGTGAGCACAACACGCATGCTAGCACATGCTAGCGCGCGCTAGCGTGCGCTGGCGCCACCTGGCCTCTGCAGGCGTGGTGGGAGCACGTGGTAGAACCTGCAGAGGACCGTGGATCTGGGGGGGGGGGGGGGCCTCAAAATAAATAAGGAGTGGAAACGCCTCGGCATGTCCACCTTTTCCAAACAACGGAGACAAAACAGCAACACACAACGTCCTACGCTAGCGTACATCTACTGAACCGGGCTGGGACTGGACCCTCCACAAGACGACGGGAAGGAGAACCCAGACTCTACAGGTGGGTTAGGGTTAGGGTTAGGGTTAGATGGGGGGCCGAGGGTGGCGGGCTGAGGCCCAGAGCAGCGGCTAGTGGCGGCCGGTGGACTCCCTGGGGTAGAACTCCGACAGGGTGCTCTGGGGAATCCTCTTCAGCATCTCCTTGGGGAAGATGCGGAGCAGCTGCCAGCCGATGTCCAGAGTTTCATACACCGTCCTGTTGTCATAGGGACCTACGGGGACAGAGACAGCTTCTCAGGACACCCCGTCCCACGGAAGACACCATGGCTCACAGCATCACGTTCTTACCCTGAGCAATGAAGTTCTTCTCAAACTTCTGGAGGAACTCCAGGTAGAGCAGGTCATCGGAGGTGAGGGCCTCCTCTCCGACCACAGCCTTCATGGCCTGGACGTCCTTACCGATGGCATAACAGGCGTACTGGAGACGACACACACACACACACACACACACACACACACGCACACACACACCAGGGCTGATGAGCATTTGAGCCTCCTGGATGAACGTCACCCAACCAGACGCCGACTGGTTACCAGCTGGTTGGAGACGTCGGCGTGATCCTTCCTGGTCATCCCCTCGCCAATGGCCGACTTCATCAGACGGGACAGGGACGGCAACACGTTGATGGGGGGGTAGATCTGGAGGGCGAGAACGACACGGCTGCTTCATCTCATCTTAGAAGGTGGTGCTGGTGCTCACAGCTGTCTGACCTGTCTGTTGTGCAGCTGCCGGTCCACGTAGACCTGCCCCTCCGTGATGTAGCCCGTCAGGTCGGGGATGGGATGGGTGATGTCTGTGGAGGGAGAAGAACCCAGCAGGGAATCAGCTCCACGAGGCTGCTGCTCACAGACCTCCACAACGCTCCACAGCCCTTATGGAGGCTTCAAGGCTCCGCAGGAACATCTGCTCTGATTGGCCCAGATCTTTAAAGGCCGTCCCTCCCCACCCGGCCTGACCACCCTAATGTGAGACGGCCGTGCTGAACCGGTTGACTAGGAGGGAGGGAGGGAGGGGGGGAGTTCTACAGGGGTTGCCATGGTAACAGCACTCTCCCTGCTCCATTTCAGATGATCTTCTCTGATAATTGGAATGAAAGAGCTTTTGAGTCCTTTTTAACAGTGCGTGCAGGGCGCTCACCGTCGTTGGGCATGGTGAGGATGGGGATCTGGGTGATGGAGCCGTTCCTGCCCTCCACACGCCCCGCGCGCTCGTAGATGGTGGCCAGGTCCGTGTACATGTAGCCAGGAAAGCCCCGACGACCCGGCACCTCTTCCCGGGCAGCGGAGACCTGCAGGGCGGAGTCAGAGAGGAAGAGGACCAGAATCAGACCTGGGCTGGAGGGGGCCGCAGCGGACCGGGCGAGGGGGCCGGGCGAGGGGACCGGGCGCCTCCGCTCTGGTGCATCAAGTCATCCAGACTCGCCCGACGTCTCTCACTACGGCTCCTAACACCGGGGGAGCTGTGAACACAGTCCAACCCTTTCTCCTCAGAGAAGGACAGGAAATAAAGAGCATCCTTTCATCTTCACGTGCACATCCTTTCATCTTCACGTGCACAGGTTGACGGGGCCACAAACACTCGCGGAGCGCACGTTCAATTAAAAGCTCAACCTTCACGTGAGATTCCAAGAACCAGACTTAAGCCTTATTGTGGTCCTGGGCCTTTGTGCACGTTCAAGCAAAGCCCGAGTTCAGACACCAATGGTGCATGTGCACGTGCCAAGGTTAGGGAGCGCACGTGCACATGCACCATTCTCAACCTTGAATTGTGTTGACTTGACTGTACAGCATGAAAAGATCCTGACACATAACACACTCCGGCTGGGAGAGGAGGCCATCCCAGAATAACCAGTGAGTCCAGGTCTGAGCCACAACCAGGAGACCCTTTCCTGGGGGGTCTGAGCTACAACCAGGAGACCCTTTCCTGGGGGGTCTGAGCCACAACCAGGAGACCCTTTCATGGGGGGTCTGAGCCACAACCAGGAGACCCTTTCCTGGGGGGTCTGAGCCACAACCAGGAGACCCTTTCCTGGGGGGTCTGAGCCTCCATAAAAGACACTGATCTTCATGGTAGCACCCAGCACGGATCAGACAACGCAGAAGCTTTGATCCTCAAAGGCAGGAAGTGAGGAGGGAAACGCTCACGATGTGCTGTAGGGACCAGGAACCGCATCTCTAGTGGGCCCTGCCGGGTCTGCAGAGCTCAGGATCCACCATCAGGGTCCAACGGGCCACCTGCTGTGGCTCAAAGACCAAATTAACCAGCAACGTAGCCGCAGCAGCAGCTAACAGCTTCATGACTTTATGGGTTAGGGTCACAGGGTCAGGGTCACAGGGACAGGGTTAAAGGGTCAGGGTTAGGGTTACAGGGACAGGTTCAGGGTCACAGGGTTAGGGTGACAGGGTCACAGGGTCAGGGTTAGGGTTACAGGGTCAGGGTTAGGGTTACAGGGACAGGGTCAGGGTTACAGGGTCAGGGTCACAGGGTCAGGGTTAAAGGGTCAGGGTCAGGGTCAGGGTTACAGGGTCAGGGTTAAAGGGACAGGGTCAGGGTTCCAGGGTCAGCGTCACAGGGTTAGGGTTAAAGGGACAGGGTCAGGGTTACAGGGTCAGGGTCAGGGTTACAGGGTCAGGGTCACAGGGTCAGGGTTAAAGGGTTAGGGTTAAAGGGACAGGGTCAGGGTCACAGGGTCAGGGTTAAAGGGTTAGGGTCACAGGGTCAGGGTTAGGGTCACAGGGTCAGGGTTAAAGGGACAGGGTCAGGGTTACAGGGTCAGGGTTAAAGGGTTAGGGTCACAGGGTCAGGGTTAAAGGGTTAGGGTTACAGGGTCAGGGTTACAGGGACAGGGTTACAGGGTCAGGGTTACAGGGACAGGGTCAGGGTTACAGGGTCAGGGTTAGGGTTACAGGGTCACAGGGTCAGGGTTAGGGTCACAGGGTCAGGGTTACAGGGTCAGGGTCACAGCTGGCTCTCACAGCTCTGGACCCTGAGCCTGTTGGTGGCTAAAGCCCAACCTGCAGCCTGCCAGGAGACCCTGGGCCAGACCTTTGATCTCGCTTTGATCTCAGAAAGATGGCGTACCTCTCTCAGAGCCTCAGCGTAGGAGCTCATGTCCGTCAGGATGACCAGGACGTGCTTCTCACACTGGTAGGCCAGGTACTCCGCTGCTGTCAGAGCCAGGCGAGGGGTGATGATGCGCTCGATGCTGGAGGATCAAAGACAATTCAGGTTATTAACACCAAAGAGC
The DNA here is from genome assembly GCF_901000725.2 of Takifugu rubripes. NCBI lineage: Eukaryota > Metazoa > Chordata > Actinopteri > Tetraodontiformes > Tetraodontidae > Takifugu > Takifugu rubripes. The sequence goes on along the minus strand of NW_021821633.1, from coordinate 503,256 downwards.
AGAAGCTCACCTGAAAGGCTCCGGGATCTTACGTGGGGTCGTTGGCCAAGTTCAAAAACAGGCAGACGTTGTCCATAGAGCCGTTCTCCTCGAAGTCAGACTTGAAGAAGCGAGCGGTCTCCATGTTGACCTGGAGACAGAGCTCAGGTCAGCCTGGGTGCTCACCCAACCCTCAAGCTTTAGCCTCCTCCCATGAGCCTTTGCAAGTCCCCATGAAACAGGAAATCCCATTTCTAGATCAACTATTACCTGAGAACTTTGTCTCGTGTTGTGGTTGTAAAAACATAGAGCTTTAAAACAACCATTCATGAGTTTAAACCACAACAATAACACGCTTTAACCTGTCAGCCAGGTAAACCCAGCTGGGTTAGGATGGAGGGAGGGGTCAAGGTTCGCAAGTGAAATGAGTGTGTGTGAGTGTGTGTGTGTGAGTGCGTCACCCCCGCTGGGGGGTAAAAGAGGGACTTAAAGGGTAAATTATCTTAAAAGAGGGCAGGAAAACAAAGACTGGGTGTGATGGGGTTCAGGGCGATGAGTGGGAGGTTGGTAACTGGGGAGGGCGGGGCCGAGCGTGCGATCTGGGGAGGGCGGGGCCGAGGGTGCGATCTGGGGAGGACGGGGTCGAGGGTGCGATCTGGGGAGGGCGGGGTCGAGGGTGCAAACTGGGAGGGCGGGGCCGAGGGTGCGATCTGGGGAGGGCGGGGCCGAGGGTGCGATCTGGGGAGGGCGGGGTCGAGGGTGCGATCTGGGGAGGGCGGGGCCGAGGGTGCGATCTGGGGAGGGCGGGGTCGAGGGTGCAAACTGGGAGGGCGGGGCTTCCTCACCCCCATGGCTGCAAAGACGATGGCGAAGTTGTCAGCGCTGTAGTCCAGGACATCCTTGGACTTCTGCACCAGCCCGGCCTGTCGACAGATCTGGGCAGCAATCTGGAAGAGAGGGGAGAGGGTCGTCAAGGTGTGTGTGAGAGGGTGGGTGTGTGAGAGAGAGTGTGTCTGTGTGTGAGAGTGGGTGTGTCTGTGTGTGTGAGAGAGAGTGTGTGTGTGTGAGTGTGTGTGTGTGTGAGTGAGTGTGTGTGTGTGTGTGTGAGTGTGTGTGTGTGTGTGAGTGAGTGTGTCTGTGTGTGAGAGTGGGTGTGTCTGTGTGTGTGAGAGAGAGTGTGTGTGTGTGAGTGTGTGTGTGTGTGTGAGTGTGTGTGTGTGTGTGAGTGAGTGTGTGTCTGTGTGTGAGGGTGTGTGAGTGTGTGTGCTAAGGTTCATCAAGGTCATTGTCATGCTTTATTCCACCTTTGATCAGGCCTTTCCTGTCTAGAATCATTGTTAAACCTGTTCTATTCTGATTCCAAAGAGTCGAGTGTATGAAGGATGTTTCCAGCCACTTCTTGACCTCTGAGCAGCGACGTGCTGAGGCTCAGATGCAGATGTTTGCTAATGCTGAGCAGATTGGGCCCTTTGACATAAAAACAGTGTTTGTGCATCTGGAAGGAAAAGGACGACTTTCTCTCATCCTGACGGTCAATTAAGTTTCCCGGTTGGATTCCCTCAGTGGCTTAAAGCCGCGGCTTAGCCGCCACCCTCACGTTCTAGAGAGTTCTGTCAGCACATGACGGCTCTGTTGGCTCTATACCCCCACTTTACACTCTTAAACAAATGTATGCTTAAGTGCTGTGTTGCTACGGCAGCAGCAGCTACAGCAGCAGCAGCTACAGCAGCTACAGCAGCAGCTACAGCAGCAGCAGCTACAGCAGCAGCTACAGCAGCAGCAGCTACAGCAGCAGCTACAGCAGCAGCAGCAGCAGCTACAGCAGCAGCAGCTACAGCAGCAGCAGCTACAGCAGCAGCAGCTACAGCAGCAGCTACAGCAGCAGCAGCTACAGCAGCAGCTACAGCAGCAGCAGCTACAGTAGCAGCTACAGCAGCAGCAGCTACAGTAGCAGCTACAGCAGCAGCTACAGCAGCAGCTACAGCAGCAGCAGCTACAGCAGCAGCTACAGCAGCAGCTACAGCAGCAGCTACAGCAGCAGCTACAGCAGCTACAGCAGCAGCTACAGCAGCAGCAGCTACAGCAGCAGCAGCTACAGCAGCAGCAGCAGCTACAGCAGCAGCTACAGCAGCAGCAGCTACAGCAGCAGCTACAGCAGCAGCAGCTACAGCAGCAGCTACAGCAGCAGCAGCTACAGCAGCAGCTACAGCAGCAGCTACAGCAGCAGCAGCTACAGCAGCAGCAGCTACAGCAGCTACAGCAGCAGCTACAGCAGCAGCTACAGCAGCAGCAGCTACAGCAGCAGCAGCTAGAGCTACATTCCCTCACTATGGAGGTCTCCAGCATGGTCCTGGCCCAGGACAAAGGTGTTCCGGTTAAAAGGGTTTCAGGGACTGTTTGGACTTTAGTGAGCTGGACTTGGACTTGCTCTCAGTGTCAGCAGCAGGTTGGAATCCCACCTCATTATGAGGCAGCCCTGCAGCAGAGAAGATGGGGATCTTCTGTCCTCTGGCGATGCTGTTCATGCCATCGATGGCCGAGATTCCGGTCTGGATCATCTCCTCGGGGTAGATGCGGCACTGAGGGTTTATGGGCTGACCTGGTGGGAACAAACGGATGGAATCAAGCCACCTGTGGAAGGCTGAAGGTGAGGAGCCCAGACTGGAGGAGCGTGAGGTGTGTCGGGGCCTAGCCCACCAGGTGTCGGGGCCTAGCCCACCTGGCCCAGGTCTCAAGCAGTGGCGTTACCCCACCTACCCCGCCTACCCCGCCTACCCCACCTACCCCGCCTACCCCGCCTACCCCCCCTACCCCGCCTACCCCACCTACCCCGCCTACCCCACCTACCCCGCCTACCCCGCCTACCCCACCTACCCCGCCTACCCCGCCTACCCCGCCCACACACTGCTCAGGGGAGACAACCTTCTCCCCTCTCCCTCTGCTCCTGTAGGCAACATTGCAACAACATTCCGGGCCGTTCCTACCCATGATGTCCAGGTAGTCCTCGGCCAGAACACTGGGCCCGCGGTCGATGGGTTTCCCCGAGCCGTTGAAGACGCGCCCTGGAAGAGACGGTTGCTGAATGGGAGCGCGCAGAAATCGGCTCTTTCATTCAATACATCACTGCTGAATATGAATGTTGGCCTGAAAGATAATTACGGGATTCCAAGGAAAAGGAAACGAATTAAATGATCTATTGTGTGTTCAGTGAGACCCTAAACAGACGAGAGTGGTTCTGATGGCTCTTCTTCAATGTGCAAGTATCAGGAACAAATAAGTCGAAACGTAGCGACATAATTAATGATACTCCCCAGACAAAGGCGGCTCCCGTGGCACCGCCACTCAGATGCTCACAACCTTGTGCTGGATTGAGATAATCACCCCGATTGAGATTTTCCATTTAGGTTCTACACTTTGAAAGGCTCTAGCTCGCTGCCGTTACTGTCGCGGCACGCCCACGTGCACGCGGACATGCACGCCCACGTGCACGGCAGCGACGCCACAAAGCAGCTTGGGAATTGGAAGTGTCCTCACAAAGACAGGAAGGTGGGAGCAGAGCCGGGTTAGACGTGTGGCAGGGAGTCCTTACCCAGCATGTCCTCCGACACAGGTGTACGCAGGATGTCACCTGTGAACTCACAGGCCGTCTTCTTGGCATCGATGCCTGAAGTCCCTTCAAACACCTGCACACAGGCAGGACACAGACGCACGTGGTAACATTACAGCAAGCTACAAAGCTTCTTCCTGTCCCTTGGTCCTCCAGCTGGAGCCCCGGCTGGAGCCACAGCTGGAGCCCCGGCTGGAGCCCTGGCTGGACCCACAGCTGGAGCCCTGGCTGGAGCCCCGGTTGGAGCCCTGGCTGGACCCACAGCTGGAGCCCTGGCTGGACCCACAGCTGGAGCCCCGGTTGGAGCCCCGGTTGGACCCACAGCTGGAGCCCCGGCTGGAGCCCTGGCTGGACCCACAGCTGGAGCCCTGGCTGGAGCCCCGGCTGGAGCCCTGGCTGCTCCCACAGCTGGAGCCCCGGCTGGAGCCCCGGCTGGACCAACAGCTGGAGCCCTGGCTGGAGCCCTGGCTGGACCCACTGCTGGAGCCCCGGCTGGAGCCACAGCTGGAGCCCTGGCTGGAGCCCTGGCTGGAGCCCTGGCTGGAGCCCTGGCTGCTCCCACAGCTGGAGCCCCGGCTGGACCCACAGCTGGAGCCCTGGCTGGAGCCCTGGCTGGAGCCCTGGCTGGAGCCCCGGCTGCTCCCACAGCTGGAGCCCCGGCTGCTCCCACAGCTGGAGCCCCGGCTGGACCCACAGCTGGAGCCCCGGCTGGAGCCCCGGCTGGAGCCCTGGCTGCTCCCACAGCTGGAGCCCCGGCTGGAGCCCCGGCTGGAGCCCCGGCTGGAGCCCTGGCTGGAGCCCTGGCTGCTCCCACAGCTGGAGCCCCGGCTGCTCCCACAGCTGGAGCCCCGGCTGGACCCACAGCTGGAGCCCCGGCTGGAGCCCCGGCTGGAGCCCTGGCTGCTCCCACAGCTGGAGCCCCGGCTGGAGCCCCGGCTGGACCCACAGCTGGAGCCCTGGCTGGAGCCCTGGCTGGACCCACAGCTGGAGCCCTGGCTGGACCCACAGCTGGAGCCCCGGCTGGAGCCCCGGCTGGAGCCCTGGCTGCTCCCACAGCTGGAGCCCCGGCTGGAGCCCCGGCTGGACCCACAGCTGGAGCCCTGGCTGGACCCACAGCTGGAGCCCCGGCTGGAGCCCTGGCTGGACCCACAGCTGGAGCCCTGGCTGGACCCACAGCTGGAGCCCCGGCTGGAGCCCTGGCTGCTCCCACAGCTGGAGCCCCGGCTGGAGCCCCGGCTGGACCCACAGCTGGAGCCCTGGCTGGACCCACAGCTGGAGCCCCGGCTGGAGCCCCGGCTGGACCCACAGCTGGAGCCCCGGCTGGAGCCCTGGCTGGACCCACAGCTGGAGCCACAGCTGGAGCCACAGCTGGAGCCCCAAGATTGAGGTTTGACCACAGCAAACCAGAATTGGGTGGTTTCACCACAATGACGCGGTTCCTTCCTCCAAAGTTGTCTCACCTGCACCACGGCCTTGCTTCCAATCACCTCCAGAACTTGCCCGCTCCGCTTGGTCCCATCAGGTAGAGTCAGGTGAACGATCTCAGCGTATCTGGGGAACTAGATCATTGAGACCAGGTCAGCAGAGCCGCAGGGCGCGGGCATGCTAAAACACACTGGTATGCTAGCTGAAAACATGCATGCTAGCGTGGATTTAGCAATGTCGTCGCAGACATCATCTTCTGTATCCGAAATGGCTTCAACACAAGGCGCCCCGTCCACTTTGGAGCAAATGTCAGAGTTTTAAGAGCGCCTCCTGGTGGCAGAACGCCGGTGCACGAGCATTCTGCAGGTACTGCAGTGCTAGCAAGCTAGCGACAGTGCTAGCAAGCTAGCAGGGAGAAATGTCAGGCCTCACCTTCACATTATCCAGAATCACCAAGGGTCCATTAACACCCGACACGGTGGAGTAGGCTGGAAGAAGGAAGCACAGTTGATGCTTCATTAAAAGGCCACAGCACAGGAAAATGACAGGAATTACAATGTTGCAGCTGCTTCCTGCGGCTGGAAGCATCCGTTTACACGCCACAACACGCGGGACTCTTCATAATCACAAGGTGACCTTTAATGCTGCAAGTTAACCTTCTCCAGGTACAAATGTCAAAGACAGGCAAATGCCAGGGAAATAGAGCAGCCGCAGTTCGCCCGTCCATTTAACTGCCCCGGAGGGGAAGAATGGAAGCAGTCATCTGCCCCTTCTGCCCCTCCAGCCTCGTGTCCACGAAAGGAGTCAAAGCCAACAGAAGGACCGAGAGAGGAAAGCTGTGGAGACCTGTCTGAGCGTCCCTGTAGAGCCTGAACACACACACACACACACACACTCACTCACACACACGGACACACACACACACACACTCACTCACACACTCACACACACGGACACACACACACACACACAGTCACACTCTCACACTCACACACACTCACACACACACACACACTCTCACACAGTCACACTCTCACACACTCTCACACACACTCTCACACTCACACACACTCACACACTCTCACTCTCTCACACACACACTCTCACACACACACACTCACACACACACACACACACACACACACACACACACACACACACACACACACACACACACACACACACATCACTGAGCACTAATCCCTAACAATCATGATAAATCCAATAAATGGTGATCAGACCAGGAAAAGGGTCTAGGCCTCTAGAACCTGGAGGTGGGCTGGTGCTCAGGTGTTGGAGCTTCAAGCACCTCACATGTGTCACCCCCAGTCCTGGGGGGCCACCATCCGGACGGGTTTTCTGTCCCACCAGGATGAAAATACATTCAGTGGGATACATTCAGAAAACCCGGCCGGATCGTGGCCCTCCAGGACTGGGGTCTAGATCAGAGAGATCTTGTTGTGGTCTGGAAGAGTTCTCCAGAACTGAAGGAGAAGCTGGTGGCTGGAGCGGCACCGTGTTGGAGTCCTGGGGGGGGGGGGGGACGGGACCCAGAGCTGGAGCCACAGATGAACAGTCCTGGGGGGGGGGGGACGGGACAGAGCTGGAGCCCACAGATGAACAGTCCTGGGGGGAGGGACGGGACCCAGAGCTGGAGCCACAGATGAACAGTCCTGGGGGGGGGGGGGGGACGGGACAGAGCTGGAGCCCACAGATGAACAGTCCTGGGGGGGGGGCGGGACAGAGCTGGAGCCCACAGAGGAACAGTCCTGGGGGGGGACGGGACAGAGCTGGATCATTTGATGCTACGGACACGTCCAGAGGAGGGCCAGGGACGGATGAAGACCGAGCAGATGCAGGGGTGCAGGGGCCCCCTGGGGGAATGTCTGCCAGGGTCCGAATGCACCCGACACCCTGGGAGCGTTCTCTGGCCCCCACCCGCCCACCCCACACAGGACCACGTGATGGAGCGTGCGGTAAGGCTCCAGGAAGATCCTGGTGGCTCTCCCAGCCTGCGGGCCACTTGTGAAGTCCAACAGTCCACAGTATTGTCCCCCATAATGTTGCCTGATATGTCCCACCTGTTCCCTCTGGGAATGGCTATTGTCCTGCCAGACCCCCAGCAGTCCTGAAAGTACCCCGCTGGACCGAAAGCCCATTTTGCTGACAGCCCACTAAGCTGGAGACAAAAGGCCGGTCCACAAAGGCCCCTGGACATGCTTGTGTGGAAGCCCAGCCAGGGACAAAAGTTTGCACATGTCTTTCCCAGGATAATGCCGGATCAATGGGCTGTATATACATGAGGTGTGAAGTAGCAACATTTTCTATTAGCTTAAAAAAAACTTTCTCCACCCCTCGTTTGCTACTTCAGCTCAAGTGCGGCGGTCCCCCGGCTCGGCGTGGAACAGGCGAGCGGGTCGCCCCGGGCCCGTTCAGCTGCCGGGGCCCTTTGTGCGCAGAGATGTTAATTGGTCCTAATCCGCCACTAGAAGCTGTTTTGGTAGCCTGACCTTGCACCCTGAAGGACATCGTGGTGTGAAATACTAAAGAGCCATTCAGGGCCCGAAGAAAGGAGGCACAGAGGATTCCAGCACAAAACATTTTTCAGCTGAAATGGGGGGGGGGAGGTGTGTGTGTGTGTGTGTGTGTGTGTGTGTGTGTGTGCGGGGGGGGTCAGAGCGACGGTGGAGGTGGGGCCGCATCATCATTCTGACAATAAATGAGCACTACAAAGCAGCGCTAGCGTGATGTGCAGCCTAATCGTGGCGCCTTAGCCCCACTTCCAGGCCCCCCCTGGACGCCGCCATGCTAATTGCTAATTGCCTCAGACGGAGGAGCGGCGGCTCCGGCCCAGGATAAGGTTGCTGGTAATCCTCCTCCTGCTCCTCCTCCTGCTCCACAGCCACAGGTCGAGGGAATCAGGGACAAATGTCCAACTGTCTCGCTCGGAGCCCTGATCACCTGCTGTGTGCTAGCGTAGCACGGCCCGCTCAACGTAGCATTTAGCATATCAACGCTACGTCTGCTGCAGACCCCCGCACCCCCCCCCCCCCCCCCAAAGAAAACCTGTCCTCACAGGCAGAAACCTTGAGCAGGACCGGGCCCACCTGTCTGCAGCTCCGGTCCATCAGCACCAGGAGCTGCAGACGAGTTTCAAGGACTGGTTTGATTGATATGGGGGGGGCTCCTACAGGGTGTTGGTGGGGGGGGGGCTCCTACGGGGTGTGGGGGGGGGCTCCTACAGTATGGGGGGGGCTCCTACGGGGTGGGGGGGGCTCCGACAGTATGGGGGGGGCTCCTACAGTATGGGGGGGGCTCCTACGGGGTGGGGGGGGGCTCCTACAGTATGGGGGAGGCTCCGACAGTATGGGGGGGGGCTCCTACGGGGGGGCTCCTACAGGGTGTGTGGGGGGGGGCTCCGACAGTATGGGGGCGCTCCTACAGTATGGGGGGGGCTCCTACGGGGGGGAGCTCCGACAGTATGGGGGGGCTCCGACAGGGTGTGTGTGGGGGGGGGGGGCTCCTACAGTATGGGGGGGCTCCTACAGTATGGTGGGGGGCTCCAACGGGGGGGTTCCTACAGTATGGGGGGGCTCCGACAGTATGGGGGGGGGCTCCGACAGGGTGTGTGTGGTGGGGGGCTCCTACATTATGGGGGGGGCTCCTACAGGGTGTGTGTGGGGGGGGGCTCCTACAGGGTGGGGGGAGGCTCCTACAGTATGGGGGGGGTGCTCCTACAGGGGGGGGGCTCCTACAGTATGGGGGGGCTCCTACAGGGTCTGTGTGGGGGGGGCTCCTACAGTATGGGGGGGGTGCTCCTACGGGGGGGTGCTCCTACAGTGTGGGGGGGGCTCCTACAGTATGGGGGGGGGGCGCTCCTACAGGGTGGGGGGGGGGTCCAAATGAGAAGGACGGAGACAGAAACAACTCTTCCAGGTCAACGACAAAGCCCAAACCTCTTTGATGTGCTCCATCACCTCCAGGCACTGGGGGCGCTGTTGAGCAAGGACACCCAGCAGGAGCTGGACCACCCAGGACTGAAGACTGGTACCAGGGGCCATCTTGGAACCACCGTTCCACTGGTAGATGACATGACTGCAGAGGGACTGAGGGACCTACATCACCGAGGACCCAACACCATGTCTGTGGTGAGGAAGGACCAAGAGCCCACAGGTGGCTCTCAACAGGAGCCCGCAGAGGAGCACCACGGACACAGGTGCTGCCCAGTGGTGGCCCTCAACAGGAGCTGACAGGGGAGCACCACGGACACAGGTGCTGCCCAGTGGTGGCCCTCAACAGGAGCCCGCAGAGGAGCACCACGGACACAGGTGCTGCCCAGTGGTGGCCCTCAACAGGAGCCGGCAGGGGAGCACCACGGACACAGGTGCTGCCCAGTGGTGGCCCTCAACAGGAGCCCGCAGAGGAGCACCACGGACACAGGTGCTGCCCAGTGGTGGCCCTCAACAGGAGCCCGCAGAGGAGCACCACGGACACAGGTGCTGCCCAGTGGTGGCCCTCAACAGGAGCTGACAGGGGAGCACCACGGACACAGGTGCTGCCCAGTGGTGGCCCTCAACAGGAGCCCGCAGAGGAGCACCACGGACACAGGTGCTGCCCAGTGGTGGCCCTCAACAGGAGCCGACAGGGGAGCACCACGGACACAGGTGCTGCCCAGTGGTGGCCCTCAACAGGAGCCCGCAGAGGAGCACCACGGACACAGGTGCTGCCCAGTGGTGGCCCTCAACAGGAGCCCGCAGAGGAGCACCACGGACACAGGTGCTGCCCAGTGGTGGCCCTCAACAGGAGCCCGCAGAGGAGCACCACGGACACAGGTGCTGCCCAGTGGTGGCCCTCAACAGGAGCTGACAGGGGAGCACCACGGACACAGGTGCTGCCCAGTGGTGGCCCTCAACAGGAGCCCGCAGAGGAGCACCACGGACACAGGTGCTGCCCAGTGGTGGCCCTCAACAGGAGCTGACAGGGGAGCACCACGGACACAGGTGCTGCCCAGTGGTGGCCCTCAACAGGAGCCCGCAGAGGAGCACCACGGACACAGGTGCTGCCCAGTGGTGGCCCTCAACAGGAGCTGACAGGGGAGCACCACCGTTGGGCAGCACCTGTGTCCTCAGGAGGAGATGTGCAGGACACAGGTGCTGCCCAACGCCTGACGACAACCAATCCCTGTCTCGCACACGCGCACGCGCGCGCGCGCACACACAGACACACAGACACACACACGCACACACACACACACACTACATTACATAATCTCACTGTGCAGACGACTTCTCTTCGTCAACGTCTCCAAATAAAGGACCCGTTGGAGAGGAACCGACCCTGGAGTGTGAGACGCCCGTCCCGCGTCAGATGGACGCTCACCCCGTCCCGTCGGAGGGACGCCCGCCCAATCCCGCCAGAGGGATGCCCGCCCCGCCCCGTCAGAGGGACGCCCGCCCCGCCCCGCCAGAGGGATGCCCGCCCCGCCCCGTCAGAGGGACGCCCGCCCCGCCCCGCCCCGCCCCGTCGGAGGGACGCCCGCCCCGCCCCGCCCCGTCGGAGTGACGCCCACCCAATCCCGCCAGAGGGATGCCCGCCCCGCCCCGCCCCGTCGGAGGGACGCCCGCCCCGTCCCGTCCCGTCCCGCCGGAGGGACGCTGCTTCCTGCTCCGGCAGCAGAGACGGTGTCAGCCCTCGGTGTTCAGCATGAAAGGACGCTAACGCCCACAGCCTCTTTTCTTCAGTGACAAGCCAGCAGCTTAAGCCTAATTAGAATGTGGATTATAGAAGTGTTATAAAAATAACATTGATTTTATAGAAATGATTTTCATGGTGACAGATGAGACATTTGTTTATCGTGACTACATTATTACCGTTAATTAAATCTTCACACGCTATAGAGCCTTGCTCCGTGTCTTTCATAGCAGTAAATGACAGAATGCACTTCTAAAACAAAGAGCAGCCGTTCCGTAGGCTAATAGCTTTTGTTGGATGTGACATGGGAGAGACAAAGGCCTCTTAAAAGGAAAGACTGGGTCTGATGAGAAATCTTTGTTTATTTTTCTGCTCTGTCGCAAAAGTAGCTTTTCAAAAAGTGCCTGGTTTCCATCTCTGTCACTCAAGACGCCACCGAGAGCTCATCGAAACACCGTGATCCTATAGACGCTGCCGAGTGGCGGCGGAACGTCGCCGCACCTTCCTTCCACATACTGGCAGTCTAAGACGCCATGACTGGAATCGCCACGGCAACGCCGCTCAGATACCATCGTTGGGTCCATCTGTTTGGTGGCTCCTCCAGCATGTGGAGGCACCTGGGAGGTTCTCCTGGTTCCTGGGCTGAACGCAGAGCTGGCCAAGAGATGCAGCCATCGCCACCTAGTGTCCGGAGGTTAGGGGACAACCTCCTGTCAATCAGGGGACAACTCCCCGTCAGTCAGGGGACACGTTCCTGTCAGTCAGGGGACAACTCCCCGTCAGTCAGGGGACAACTCCCCGTCAGTCAGGGGACACGTTCCTGTCAGTCAGGGGACAACTCCCGTCAGTCAGGGGACACGTTCCTGTCAGTCAGGGGACAACTCCCTGTCAGTCAGGGGACAACTCCCTGTCAGTCAGGGGAGTCAGGGGACAACTTCCTGTCGTCAGGGGACAATCCCTGTCAGTCAGGGACACGTTCCGTCAGTCAGGGGACAACTCCCCGTTCAGTCAGGGACAACTTCCCGTCATTCAGGGGTCAACTTCCCGTCATTCAGGGGTCAACTTGCCCCGTCATTCAGGGACAGTTCCCGTCATTCATGGGGACACGTTCCTGTCAGTTAAGGGACAACTCCCTGTCAGTTAAGGGACACGTTCCTGTCAGTTTAAGGGACAACTTCCTGTCAGTCAGGGGAACAACTCCCTGTCGTCAGGGACACGTTCCTGTCAGTCAGGGGACAACTCCCCGTCAGTCAGGGGACAACTTCCAGTCAGTCAGGGGACAACTTCCCGTCAGTCAGGGGACACGTTCCCGTCAGTCAGGGGACACGTTCCTGTCAGTTAAGGGACAACTCCCTGTCAGTCAGGGACACGTTCCTGTCAGTTAAGGGACAACTCCCTGTCAGTTAAGGGACACGTTCCTGTCCAGTTAAGGACAAACTTCCTGTCAGTCAGGGGACAACTCCCTGTCAGTCAGGGGACACGTTCCTGTCAGTCAGGGGACAACTCCCCGTCAGTCAGGGGACAACTTCCCGTCAGTCAGGGGACAACTTCCCGTCAGTCAGGGGACACGTTCCCGTCAGTCAGGGGACACGTTCCTGTCAGTTAAGGGACAACTCCCTGTCAGTTAAGGGACACGTTCCTGTCAGTTAAGGGACAACTTCCTGTCAGTCAGGGACACGTTCCTGTCAGTTAAGGGACAACTCCCTGTCAGTTAAGGGACACGTTCCTGTCAGTTAAGGGACAACTTCCTGTCAGTCAGGGGACAACTCCCTGTCAGTCAGGGGACAACCTCCTGTCAATCAGGGGACAACTCCCCGTCAGTCAGGGGACAACTCCCCGTCAGTCAGGGGACAACTTCCCGTCATTCAGGGGACACGTTCCCGTCAGTCAGGGGACAACTTCCCGTCAGTCAGGGGACACGTTCCCGTCAGTCAGGGGACAACTCCCCGTCAGTCAGGGGACAACTTCCCGTCATTCAGGGGACACGTTCCCGTCAGTCAGGGGACAACTCCCCGTCAGTCAGGGGACAACTTCCCATCAGTCAGGGGACAACTCCCCGTCAGTCAGGGGACACGTTCCTGTCAGTCAGGGGACAACTCCCCGTCAGTCAGGGGACAACTCCCTGTCAGTCAGGGACACGTTCCTGTCAGTCAGGGGACACGTTCCCGTCAGTCAGGGGACAACTTCCCGTCAGTCAGGGGACAACTTCCCGTCAGTCAGGGGACACGTTCCCGTCAGTCAGGGGACAACTCCCCGTCAGTCAGGGGACACGTTCCTGTCAGTCAGGGGACAACTTCCTGTCAGTCAGGGGACAACTCCCCGTCAGTCAGGGGACAACTCCCTGTCAGTCAGGGGACACGTTCCCGTCAGTCAGGGGACAACTCCCCGTCAGTCAGGGGACACGTTCCTGTCAGTCAGGGGACAACGTCCTGTCTTTGGACCAAGGGAGGACGTGGAAGTCCAGAGACAACAGGGCCAGGTCCACGCGGACCCAGAGTCCTTGTTGGTCTGTCCAAGCTCCAACTACTGGACAGGACATGGACAGTTGTCTCATCAGTCTCTTATCAGGCATGAAAATATCTAAACACACTTTATCCATAAATCACGCACTCTTTCTACATGATCACAGAGCACACGCTCCCTTTGACGACACCATAGTGACGTCAAAGGGAAAATCATGTGACCAGATCACGTGAGGGCCCGGAATCTGCCAACAGCTCCAGGATACCGACAACAGCAACATTTGGAGGCCGGCGTGTGCAGCAGCAGCGGCGGCGGCAGCGGCGGCGGCAGCCGCGGGGCTCCAGCAGCTCTGGGCCTGGCTGCTTCCATCAGAGTCAGCTGACAGCTAGCGACGCTTGCTAACAGTCAGCTGACAGCTAGCGACGCTTGCTAACAGTCAGCTGACAGCTAGCGGCGCTTGCTAACAGTCAGCTGACAGCTAGCGGCGCTTGCTAGCGCTAGCTAACCCATTTCAAGGGTGACATTCAGGGTCCTGCAGCCTCGCTAACCGTGCAAAAACGATGATAGTGGAAACCGTACATTCAATTAACTGTACGGAATGTTTTTAAGCAAGAAATGCATTTTTGCGTTTGGATAAAATTGTGACTTGATAATAAAGGATTTGATTAACGTGTCTACCATTAGCTGTTGCAATATGCTAACAGAGGTTGACAAAAACAAACCTACAGTTGACTTCACTGTCGAACAGACAGCATTTCAAACGTGGAGCAACAGAGGACCTCCCCAGCCAGAACCTCAAATTCCTATTTTAACGTCGCTAATTTTTCAGCCCGGACTTTGTTGCCCGGCTCCAGGAAGCAGCTGCAACAGCGTTAAAAGCTTCATGGCAGCACAAGAAGAACCATCGTTCTTCTTCTCCTTCGCGACGGTCTGAGACATTCCTGCTTTTGACAACCGTCTTACTTTAAATATCGCCATAACAGGGAGCATCCTCTTAGCCAGCTGCTACTCACTTAGCCTGGGCTGGGAGATGTAATTCCTGGTCACGGCTTGCGTGTGCGTCCTGGCTCCCGCATTCACGTCCAGCGTGCGGTTCGCTACCAGCGTCGCCATCGTCGGGAAAAGACACGAAACAGACGCAAACTAACGTTAGATTTGTTGGGTCAAGAGCTCAACCGCGCTGAGTAGCCAAAACGACAGACCGAGGGTCATATGACACAGGGGAACCGGAAGTGTGCACACGGAGCTGAGAAGGAAGAGCGCGTGAGACGGGGAGATGACGTAGCCAAAAGAGCAAACAAACAGAGCAAAGGAAATAGAGGTGATTTAATGGGACTGAATCAAAAAGCAATTTTCTGGTCAACGTGCAACCATAAATGTGCAGATGGTTAAGATCCTGGATACCATGAATAATAGTGAATGAAGAATAATCACATCCTCATTCTCAGGGTTAGCTCGGTAGGGACAGTGCGTTCTTGGACACTATTTAGACAGATTGGAACTAAAAAGTCCTAATTCCAAGCAGGGTGAAAACAGAGCCAAGGTTGTGGAACGTGAGCAGACTCAGAAGCTGGACAGATGTTATTCTACCTGTTGAGACACAAGGAACAAGCCCGTTGAGATGATCTGGAGATGGGGTTTAGGCTGGCCAACGTCCTTCTGTCCCACACGCCCCCCACAGAGTTCAGCTGAAGTGTGACCATCCAGAGACACGTGCACGAGCAGTAACTGGGCGAACGCAGGACTATTGTTCCCTTTAGCTTGTGTAGGACAGCTTTTACTGGAGAGAGTGTGGTTCGTATGGTCGTAGGACATGGGACGTCCACAGCCACATGATTGTCCTCACCAGAGATGATAGAGATCAGGTTCAACCTCAAATGAGGATTTACAATAACATTTAGGCCAAGGTGTGGGATTATATACTCTCCTTTTTATCTTTCTACTCCCCGCCAAGCATGTCAAATCTAATCTTTTAGTTGGTTTCTATTTTCTATCCATGTGTGTCTCATCTTCTGTCAGTGTCCTTTACTTTATGTATATGCTTGAAGTAAAGATTTATCAATCATCCAGTCAACTGGCATTCCGAAGAAACGCTCACTTTTTCAGTGCAATGACAGGAGAAAGAGCATAATTTAAAGATCTAAAGCAAGACCTCATCTATTACTCTGGACCTAGAGCAAGACCTCGTCTAATACTATGGATCTAGAGCAAGGCCTCGTCTAATACTCTGGACCTAGAGCAAGACCTTGTCTGATACTATGGATCTAAAGCAAGACCTCATCTATTACTCTGGACCTAGAGCAAGACCTCGTCTAATACTATGGATCTAGAGCAAGACCTCGTCTAATACTATGGATCTAGAGCAAGGCCTCGTCTAATACTCTGGACCTAGAGCAAGACCATGTCTGATACTCAAGATCTAGAGCAAGACCTTGTCTGATACTATGGATCTAGAGCAAGACCTTGTCTGATACTCTGGATCTAAAGCAAGACCTCATCTATTACTCTGGATCTAGGGCAAGACCATGTCTGATACTCAAGATCTAGAGCAAGACCTCGTCTAATACTCTGGACCTAGAGCAAGGCCTTGTCTATTACTCTGGACCTAGAGCAAGGCCTTGTCTATTATTCAAGATCGAGAGCAAGACCTTGTCTAATACTCTGGATCTAGAGCAAGACCTCATCTAATACTCTGGATCTAGAGCAAGACCTCATCTAATACTCTGGATCTAGAGCAAGACCTTGTCTAATACTCAAGATCTAGAGCAAGAACTTGTCTGATACTCTGGATCTAGAGCAAGGCCTTGTCTGATACTCTGGATCTAGAGCAAGGCCTTCTCTAATACTCAAGATCTAGAGCAAGAACTTGTCTGATACTCTGGATCTAGAGCAAGGCCTTGTCTGATACTCTGGATCTAGAGCAAGGCCTTGTCTGATACTCTGGATCTAGAGCAAGGCCTTGTCTGATACTCTGGATCTTTCTTACCACATACCTCTTACCACTTACTATTTATGTATATAATGTATATATGTCTTATTTTGTCTTATTTTATTTTATTTAACTTATTCTAGTGTGGTCTTCTTTATGTTGAATGTCGCAGCGTCACACCATGACAAATTCCTAGTTTGTGTAATACTGTGTATTACATGAACAATGGCAATAAATCTGATTCTGATTCTGATTCTGATTCTGATCTAGAGCAAGGCCTTGTCTGATACTCTGGATCTAGAGCAAGGCCTTGTCTAATACTCAAGATCTAGAGCAAGGCCTTGTCTGATACTCTGGATCTAGAGCAAGACCTCGTCTAATACTCTGGATCTAGAGCAAGACCTCGTCTAATACTCTGGATCTAGAGCAAGACCTCGTCTAATACTCTGGATCTAGAGCAAGACCTCGTCTAATACTATGGATCTAGAGCAAGGCCTCGTCTAATACTCTGGACCTAGAGCAAGACCATGTCTGATACTCAAGATCTAGAGCAAGACCTTGTCTGATACTATGGATCTAGAGCAAGACCTTGTCTGATACTCTGGATCTAAAGCAAGACCTCATCTATTACTCTGGATCTAGGGCAAGACCATGTCTGATACTCAAGATCTAGAGCAAGACCTCGTCTAATACTCTGGACCTAGAGCAAGGCCTTGTCTATTACTCTGGACCTAGAGCAAGGCCTTGTCTATTATTCAAGATCGAGAGCAAGACCTTGTCTAATACTCTGGATCTAGAGCAAGACCTCATCTAATACTCTGGATCTAGAGCAAGACCTCATCTAATACTCTGGATCTAGAGCAAGACCTTGTCTAATACTCAAGATCTAGAGCAAGAACTTGTCTGATACTCTGGATCTAGAGCAAGGCCTTGTCTGATACTCTGGATCTAGAGCAAGGCCTTCTCTAATACTCAAGATCTAGAGCAAGAACTTGTCTGATACTCTGGATCTAGAGCAAGGCCTTGTCTGATACTCTGGATCTAGAGCAAGGCCTTGTCTGATACTCTGGATCTAGAGCAAGGCCTTGTCTGATACTCTGGATCTTTCTTACCACATACCTCTTACCACTTACTATTTATGTATATAATGTATATATGTCTTATTTTGTCTTATTTTATTTTATTTAACTTATTCTAGTGTGGTCTTCTTTATGTTGAATGTCGCAGCGTCACACCATGACAAATTCCTAGTTTGTGTAATACTGTGTATTACATGAACAATGGCAATAAATCTGATTCTGATTCTGATTCTGATTCTGATCTACAGCAAGGCCTTGTCTGATACTCTGGATCTAGAGCAAGGCCTTGTCTAATACTCAAGATCTAGAGCAAGGCCTTGTCTGATACTCTGGATCTAGAGCAAGACCTCGTCTAATACTCTGGATCTAGAGCAAGACCTCGTCTAATACTCTGGATCTAGAGCAAGACCTTGTCTACAGTTCATGTAATTGAGGTCGTACCTGTTGCCAAATGAACACCTTCTAAGTGCCAGTGCTACTGCTCGGCTACTCAGTCTCCTGTGGGGGAGGCGAAACATCATCCACATCAGCTGAGGACAGTGACCGCGGCTCCATAGTGCAGAAGAAGGTTAAGACAAAGCCTTTCCTCTAAAACCACCTGGTCACTGCAAACAGCTGTTCTTGCTTGCAGATGAAGGGTGGTTGGACTGACAAGTTGAATAGACTCAAGAATAAAGAGTAGATAAAAAGTTTAAACAAAGGTTGAAGCCAAGGCCAGTCAGAGTAAATTAGTCACAAGCACAGATCATCTAATCACTAGTAATTGTCGGCCAAAGAAAAGAAAATCAAAGTCACTCTAAGAACAAACACATGGGAACAATGTTGGTCCACAAATTTCCATGATTTGACCACACAAGCATGGGGAGAAGGGAAGTCAGCTTTTATATCCACAGGGTTGTAACACAAGTGAGGACTGATTAGATTGATGAGGGAGGGTGAAGAGAACCAAGCACAGACGAGATCACAGACCTAACTGGCTGACCTAGTAATCAACTGAACAATAGGAGAAGCAAATGACCCTGAAGAGGAGTCGGCTGATAGTCAACACGTTTCTTCCATCCCCTTAATCACCAAAGTGTTTGTGTGAATCACAAGGATTTAACATTTACGGGGACGAGTTCAGGACAAGTCAACTCCTATCGTAACGGACGGTATTGTTGTCCCAACCACGAAGGTCTGTTCGACAGCTGAAATAGGAACCGAGCAGGTCCGGTTCACAACTCCAGGACTGTTAGGTTTCCTTTCAAGACCCATTTATTTCATCTAGCCTACAGAATTCTGGGTAAAGGGACATACGTACGTATATGTGTATATATGTATGTATATGACCAGCGAGAGGGATTTCCTTCTGGGGATCAGAGCCAGTCTTCAGTGGCAGGAAGAGTCCATGCGTTATACCTCTATCACCTTGGTGAGATGCCCTTAGTCGTGCACATCTCTGTTCACTATTTAGCCTCAGTGGGTTAGTGAGAAAACGTTGTTGGCCCGTTTTTGGCCTTTAAAACGTAGTCATCATGAGTCGCGGCTGTTATTCTGGTGGCCTGGACAGACCTGCTTGTCCTCCATTTTCTTTTATTTTGATTGATAAAGTCTGTTATTTTATTTCTCTCTGACTGACAAGAAAAATGACTTGATAGCTTTATCGTCCAGCTAATAGCAGGAGCAGCTCGGTGCTTCCTGTTTATTAATATTTTAGCCTTTCATTTGTCTGCACAATCAATTGGAAGCAACTGTGTGAAGATGTTTTTGAACCGTGACCCCTGCAACGCTAGCGCGCCGGCAGCCACATGCAGATGAAGCGCAGCTCTGTGATGGTGGAAAAGCTCTACACACTGAAGTGGGCAGTGCTGCCATGCTGAGGCTCACCGCTTTCCCCAGAGAGCTCATTCAAACATTTCAGCCCACATGCAAAAAATAGCAAATTAATGCAGGTGAAGGGCTCCTGCCTACAGGAGCAGCGCTCCCCTTTTAAACATCCCTGTTTTCACTCCACTCCTTTGTGATGAGGAGGTTAGGAGTTCCCACCAACTCATCACATCTTCCATCTACTCAATGAAGTGTCATAATAGTGATGCATCGGGCTGCCGTGGCCACAGAGCTTCAGCCCCACGGTGACATCAAGCTCATGTGGCACGTCAGATGCAGCAGAACTGAGGTGGCAACGCTTGGTCAAGTTCTGACACAAGTGTTGAGGCAAGTGTAATGGATGCAGCTACGCCCTGCCCCCTGATGGGTACTACTTTCCTCTGGACGAAGAGCACCTTCTGGACCCGAGTCTGTCTCCCAACACCAAGTCTTGATCCAGAAACATCAGAAAACACCAGAAACACTTCAGGTTTGATCCTGCGGGGTTACCTGATGCCTGTTTTCAGCTTCCCTCAGTGCTCAAAGGCTGTGGTGTCAGATCCCGAGGCCAAACCCGAGTCCACTAAGAGGATTTTACGGGCAGAGATCATATGACCCTCCCCTGGTTTGTGAGGGTTCAGGCAGACTGCGTTCACCTGAGTCCAACCAGCTCCACAGGTTCAGGTTGGACCAGTGTGGAATCCAATTATTGTTGGTTTTTTAACACACTGACACACATCAAGGTGCTTCGTGAGGCAATGTGCAAACCACAGAAGGATATGTGGACCCTGTGGTCACCAGGGTCTGAGAGTGACCCCCGAGCTGGAGGAGTGGCTCCGGCAGATCCAGGATCAACACCTGAGATGTGTGTCCAGAAGAGAGCAGAGCTGGGAAGAGATACGTGTATATATGTGTGTGTATGTGTGTATGTATGTATGTATGTGTGTATGTATGTATGTATGTATGTATGTATGTGTGTATGTGTGTATGTGTGTATGTGTGCGTGCGTGCGTGTATGTGTGTGTGAATAATGTAAATGAATGAAACTAATGAAACAATGACCACCAGGCTGAAGGCCGATCTGCTCTCTGAATCTCTGCCTCCAGGTTACTGCGGACGCAACAGTGAGGATGATGAAGATGAAGCTGGGGGCTTCCAGACTTTGCTTTGCTCTGTAGAGGCGGAGCAGCTCCATGAGACCTACCTTGGACATTTTCCTGCTCATCTCAGCGTCTCGTGGAAACGCGACCTCAGGTCACTTGTGCTGATGTAGTTCGGCCTTCAGAGAGGTTCCATCACAGCAGAGCAACAAAGGCCTTCATCATCACGCCCCCCTTCATGTGGACGCTCGCCCTCATCTTCCCACTGGAAGGGTCCTTGGGCCGCAGCCTTCAGCCCAACATTCATAGAGAGCCGACCAAGCATTTATTGGAACATGCATGAAGAGGAGCTGATGGGACACTCAACGTTGGACGACCAAAGGAGGGACGCTGAAGGTCTGCCTGTTCCGGGTCTGTCTACCCATCTCTGGTGATTAGAACTTCAAAGGTCAGCTTGTTTCATAACCGGATTAATGGCGTTTCTGTTGACAGTGACGACCGCTGTGATTCCACCTGTGGACACGCAGGAGACTCGTCCCACCTTATTGTCCTCCTGATCGGGACTGTGGCGTCTCTCACGACCTTGTCTCCCTCGCTGGGACCTTCTCCCAACCCGGGTTCTTCTCTCTGCTTCTTGAGCTTGCTGATGTTTGAAACTGGGAATTTCCGAGGCAGTAATAAAAGATGTGAATGTATTGTGGGCAGGTAATTAGGGTAATTAGGGTAATTGGGGTAATTGGGGCATGGCTACATTCCCTCTAAGTATGTAGATGCAGGTGGTGGATGCTGTAGCAGGGGAAGGAAAGAGCTCTTCACACCTGGAAGCCACTGAAGCTTCTGTAAATGTGTCGGTATGTTAAAGCTTCTTCAGGGTTAAACACCAGCGGCGGTTGGTGGTCTGTAGCCGGGACAGCTGGGTGTCCGTCCCTGTCCATCTGGGTGGACGCGAGACACACTCTCACCAAAGAACCCTCTCTCTGCCACACACACACACACACACACACACGCACACACGCGCACACACACAGTCTAATTGGACGTAGGTCGGGGGGAGAGGGAGGAAGGAAGTGTAAATGTGGATCCCCAACGAGGGCCTTCCCAGCAGGGAGTCTTGCTTTCTTTGAATGTGCTCACAAAAGAGCCTCAGTTTTCTCTCCGACTGTGTTCTTCGGTCATTTGTCTCTCAGAGGAGACGGAGGACACGACACTGAGGACGCAGCAGCTAAGGGTCTGGATCACACACCAAGTGGTGACGACTGACAGCAGAGCCGTGGGTGTTGGGGCCCCGCCAGCCCTCAGCAGTGTTCAGCTCACCTGCACTCGCCACGGCAACGGCCAGAGGCCCGGTCGGCAACTTAACGCTAATCTTTTCCAGGCCCTTTAGATGAATTCCTTGGATGGAAAACCAGCATCTGGTTGGGCTGCTACTGAAAGGTGGCGGGATCGCAGGCTGGGGGCGGCACACGGCCGGAGGAGGTAGCAGGAAGAGAGGCCTTCCTGCGTGGACTCCTGGGGACGTGGGTCTTTCCTCTGGGTTCCTGTAGTTGCCCCTGAAGGGGACTAAACGAGCCTCAGATTAACTGGAGACCTGTTGTTGCTCACAGGGGACAGGTGGGTGGACGTAAGCGACTGGTCACAGAAGACGCCAAATTAACATCCTGGGTCCAGTTTCATCCAGCTCTGCTCCGGTTTTAGATGTCAAGAGGCGACCGCCTAAATGGGACCTGCGTGAAATGTCCCTCCGTCCCTCTGTGCAGGTGTCTCTGAGGAAGACCTTGATTCCCTCATTGAAGTCTTGCTGATGTCCTTCAGTGAAGACAAAGCACTGCTGAAGCGTCTCCTCCTCGTCCCTGTATGCGGACGTTTTTGAGGACGCAGGGACGTTTGGGGACATTTGGGGACATTTGGGGACATTCAGTTAACTGTGGTTAAATCAAAGATCACATCTGGACGGATGGACTCTGCTTTCATCGTCGTGTTTAATCACTCTTCATCTCATTCCAACCACTTCCATGTCGTTAATCTTGGATAAATAAAACATTTAGGACCATACAAATTAGGCTATAGTCTATGAGGTATAACAGTCATGGACTCATAACGTTATTCATATTAACGAGGGTGGGGGGAGGATGGGAAACACATCTTGGTCTGTAGCCATATACATAATAGATATGCACATTTGTAGCACACACTTTACAACAACAGGTTCCACAACAACAGCACAGACACCTTTTCATTCATTCCTTCATCCAAATAGACTAATTATCTATTAATTACACAGTGAATAATTTACAATAAAATAACAATTAGAAGGTACACTCGGCATCTGCAGGACTTTTCTCCTGCTAGAATTCTTTTCACTATTAATGTGCATCAGTAGCCAATCGACACAAAACGCGGAATAAAAGCTGTGGTTTTCAAACGTTCACACAGGAAGGAAGGAAAGACGGAGGGAAGGAAGGAAGGAGGGAGGGAGGGGGGGGGGGGGGGGGGGGGGGGTAGGGGGGGGGGTTATGTCCTAATGACTGGGAAAACTATTTGTAGTGTTGAACAAAGCGAGTGGCTTTATTCTGGCCGCCCAGGCTTTCTACACAATTCCCTTCTTTCAACAACACATTCCTGCACTTAGTTCCAGCAGGGAAGAGAAACAGAACACCAGCGGCAGCAGGATTATGCCCGGCGCTGAAAGGCCAGTGTCTGGAGACAAAACGGCCCCACGGCCAAGCTGCACAAGTGGGAATAAGAATGGCAGCCAAGGTAAGAAGGGACGTCTCTGGGGCGTCTGCATTTGGGTTTGAACTCCTCTTTTGGTCTTTTCATCAGACACATCAGACCCTGGACCAGCAGCGAGGCTTTTCTACCTCCTCCTGACCACCTCCTGGTTCCTGGTAGGTTTGCTGACCCCACACACGTGCACGGTGGCAGCCCGTGTGCACGTGGCCCAGCTGAGCGGGTGGTTGGGCGTCCTTTCCCTCACTAACCTCAGCAGGTGCCTCTAAACCTCCTTAAATGTGTCTGCTGCCGCTTTGTCTTTGTGTTTGAACCGTGTGGATGTTTCTACTCAGAGGCAGCAGATGTGCAAATGGAGTCGATGAAGTGCTACAAAATACGACAGACGGGTGAAGATGGGGCGACCACCAAAGCTCAGACGACAGCCGCGGCGTGCTGCGGCATCATTCCAGGAGTTTCTTGTCCGACGAGTCCTTGCCGCTGCTCCGAGAGTACGGCTCAAAGGCCGAGGAGCTCAGGTAGCGCGAGGAGAGTTCCTGCAGGTTTCCAGTCAGTGACATGGGATTGGAGGAAATTCGTGTGGCCACGCCGCTGAGGAGGGAGGGCATCCGGAAACTGAAGAGGCCGTGAGCCGCCGCCGAGCCCTGCAGGCCCGCCACTGTCCCTGAGCCGGCTGGTAGGGGAGGACTGCTCGCAGCCGCTCCGGTCGCTGCCATGGACGGAGTCCGCAGAGCGGAGCCCAGCGGGCCGCCACCGCAGTGGGGCAGCAGGCCCGGGGGAGTCAGCAGGCGGCCCTGCTCCAGCAGTCTGAGGACACTGCAGGTGGCTGCCGTCTCGGACACCACAGAGCGGAGCTCCGAGTCCTTCCCCTGGTCCTTCTTCTGCTTGGTGCGGCGGTTCTGAAACCAGACTTTTACCTGAGACAAACACAGATGAGAGGAAGAGAGAAACAAAGCTCTGTTGGCAGGGAATGCTCAAGGAAAGCACATGTAAGAGCAGACGGAGCAGCCCCCCCAGGACGGAGCAGCCCCCCCCCAGGACGGAGCATCCCCACCCCAGGACGGAGCAGCCCCCCCCAGGACGGAGCAGCCCCCCCCAGGACGGAGCAGCCCCCCCCAGGACGGAGCCTCGTGGCCGAGGCGGCTCCATACAAACAAGCTCAAAAAGCCCAAATCTGACTCTGCCAACGGCACCGTTCCCACCCAAACCGTCGGCGAGCCTGTAAACGGAGAACGTTGCGTTCACGTTAGCAGACAGCAAATAAAACAATCGAGGATTTTCTTGTAAAAATGAACAAAAACGGTGCCGCGACACTGGTTCAAATGATCAATTTTCTGTAGGCAAGGAAGTAAAATAGAGATGCATCCTGCAGCAAATCTGCCTGGAACCTTCTAAAGACGCTTCATCCTCCTCCATATGTCCTGCGGTCCATATGTCCTGCGGTCCATATGTCCTGCGGTCCATATGTCCTGCGGTCCATATGTCCTGCGGTCCATATGTCTCTGAACACCTCCGTCTACAAGCTCTGCCTCCATTATGACAGGAAGCTGCCTGTTACCCTGTTTGTGGGGACCGACGAGGTGTTTCACAGCCAGTTTAATCCGGTTTAATATTTGACCGTGTCAGAACACAAACGCTGTTTGAGTCTAAACAGCTGAAGCAGCGTTTGAGGTTAGCATGAACTCATCCTGCAGCGCTCCGTCACGGATGGACGGAAAGATCTGATCCCAATAACGGCTCTGCTAGTTTGGGCTCATCGTGGAGAAACAGGAACCACACCAAGCTCATTTCAGCTCGTTCCAGCGGGACCAGAAGCAGCCGCCAGGCCCTTCTGGACCATCGCTGCGATTGAATTACACAAACAAATGCTGAGTTGTGGGCGGCCAAACAAGAAAGGGCGAAATAATTCCTAAAAACCTCAAGAGACTGTGGCTGAGGGAGCCGGAATGTGTGTGAAGGCCACAGAAACGTTTTCACACTGATTTGCAATTCATCAACGACTCAAATCAAACGTTCCTGACTTGGTTTGGTTGTGGACACGACGTGATCCAGCTCTGAACACACACACACACACACACACACACACACACACACACACACACACACACGGGCGCTTCTGAGCAGAACCAGCAGTCTGACAGAACCTCAACACAACTCGGTTTCAAATGTCCAATTTACAATTATTTATAGATATAATTAATATATGTTTCTGTGTGTGTGTGTGTGTGTGTGTGTGTGTGTGTGTACACACATGGGGATGCGTGTTCCTGCCATGAGTGTGTGTTTTATATCCAGGTGAGCGTAAAGAGGATGTGGATGCAGCAGCGGAGCAGCACTGACCTGTGTCTCCGAGAGGCTGAGCTGCCGGGCCAGTTCTGTCCGCTCTCTGCCCACCACGTACTGGCACCGCTGGAACTCCATCTCTAACCGGTACAGCTGCTCAGCAGTGAAAGAGGTTCTGGTGCGTTTGGGTCGGTCCAGATCTAAACCCTTCGGCAGGATGATTTCTCGGATTGAACCTTTAGCATCTGAAACAATGAGTGCCGAGATGAGAACCAGGAACAGAGCAGCACTGGACACACAAGCCTGGCTTTATTATTGTTGTTGTAATTACTGTTGTTGTTGTTATAAGTACTATTATTGTTAACATTATTGTCACTATTATTGTTAACATTATTGTTACTATTATTGTTAACATTATTGTTGCTATTATAGTTGCTAATATTGTTACTAATATTGTTATACTATTATTGTTACTATTATTGTTACTAATATTGTTATACTATTATTGTTACTATTATTGTTAGTATTATTGTTAACATTATTGTTAACATTATTGTTAACATTATTGTTGCTATTATTGTTGCTAATATTGTTACTAATATTGTTATACTATTATTGTTACTAATATTGTTATACTATTATTGTTACTATTATTGTTACTAATATTGTTACTATTATTGTTAGTATTATTGTTAACATTATTGTTAACATTATTGTTAACATTATTGTTGCTATTATTGTTACTAATATTGTTACTATTATTGTTACTATTATTGCTAACATTATTGTTGCTATTATTGTTACTATTATTGTTACTATTATTGTTACTTTAATTGTTACTATAATTGTTATTATTGTTAATATTATTGTTAATATTATTGTTACTATTTTTGTTGTTGTTACTACTATTCTTATTGTTATTAGTATTAATGTTGTTACTACTGTTGTTGTTATTGTTGTTACTAGTATTGTTATCATTAGTAGTATTCTTATTGTTGTTACTAGTATTATTATTAGCAACACTAACAATAATCCTACTAATAATATCATTATTATCATTGTTATTAATATGATTCATGCCATCATCACACATATATTACACATATATCAGCGTTCACAGTCAAATTAAGAACATTAATGTTACATTAATGCATTTTATAAATTTATCATTAAACAAACTAAATTAGTTCATTGGAAATTTTATACATTTATAAAAAGGATTTTTTTCCCTCTTTCGGATAAAACAGAAATCTTTAAATGTACTAAAAAAATAGTGTCGTTTTGCTGCCACTAATAATCTGAAAATACCTGAATAAGTAATAAAGAGAAGCCTTTAGACTTTATTAACCGGCCTGATTAATTGTGGGCACGCACCTTTAACCAATATTACATTTTTATACATGAATTCATTCAGATCTTTATGAAATATAATTACAAATTAGCAGCTGCTTTGATGTGTGTCAGTTTCATTTGTGCCGTTGTTGTGTTGCAGCATCACTGCGTCACCGCGAACGCCGACGTTCAAATGGAGACAAACGGAGATGGCGGAAAGTCTCCTCTTTCTCTTTACATGTGTCTTTATATTTCTCTTTACGTTTGTCTTTATATTTTTCTTTACATGTGTCTTTACATTTGTCTTTACGTTTGTCTTTACATGTGTCTTTATATTTCTCTCTACATGTGTCTTTATATTTGTCTTTACGTTTGTCTTTATATTTTTCTTTACATGTGTCTTTACATTTGTCTTTACATTTGTCTTTACGTTTGTCTTTACATGTGTCTTTATATTTCTCTTTACATGTGTCTTTACGTTTGTCTTTACATGTGTCTTTATATTTCTCTTTACATGTGTCTTTACGTTTGTCTTTACATGTGTCTTTATATTTCTCTTTACATGTGTCTTTGTATTTGTCTATATGTTTGTCTATGTTTGTCTTTACATTTGTCTTTACGTTTGTCTATATGTTTGTCTATGTTTGTCTTTACATTTGTCTTTACGTTTGTCTATATGTTTGTCTATGTTTGTCTTTACATTTGTCTTTACGTTTGTCTATATGTTTGTCTATGTTTGTCTTTACATTTGTCTTTACGTTTGTCTATATGTTTGTCTATGTTTGTCTTTACATTTGTCTTTATTTTTGTCTTTAAATTTGTCTTTACATGTGTCTTTATATTTGTCTTTACATTTGTCTTTACGTTTGTCTTTATATGTGTCTTTACATTTGTCTTTACATTTGTCTTTACATGTGTCTTTATGCTCTATTGCTCCACATTTATTTATTATCTTTCAGCCCAAAACAAAGGAAAGAATATAAAATTGCAGAAGTATTTTAATTTCGGACTGATTTTGTACAGCTCTGAAATACGTCAGAATAAAATGGGCCGTATTTATATTTATATTTAGTCACATTTAATGGCGATTTATTCTCTGAGCCTGGAATCCTGGAATCCTGGAATCGGTCTGTTTTTAATGCCTTGCTCATTCTAAGAGACGTAGATTTTAGGGTTTATTTCTTTCCTGTTCCTACATTTAATTATTATTCTTTGACGCTACGGCTCGTTTTTGATTTTCGTCGACCTTTTAGAGGGATAAAGACTTTTGTTACGACCTCTCAATCACAGATGACCCAGATTGATCATATGTGGAAAATTAGGATCCTACTCCTCTTGCCTAAAAAATATATTTTTGATTTTAATGCTTAATGTGCGAGTTTCCTGAAAAAGCAGCAGAAAGCCCACGAGTCTCACCTCGAACCAGAATTCTGCGGCAGTAGTCCGGATCGCCGGCGCTGCCCCGGTGTTTCTCACAGTTTTCCATGGTTCCAGAGGGGGAAACGGAGTCATGCTGCTCCTTGAGGAAGCTTTTGGAGGACTCCTTGTCATCTTTGCCCCTCTTCAGCCCGTTCTTCAGCCCCATCCCTTCCGCCTCCTGGTTGTACCGGACATCCATGCTGTGTTCCTCTTGGAGCTGTCGCTCGCCTCCTTTTCTGTCCCTTTGTGAGATGAAAACAGGAGATTACGGAGAACCTGTAGCAGGCTGTCAGAACTCGTCTTGAGTTTCAGAGGAGTACCTCTGCAGGACACCGTCAGCTCTCAGATGTTTGCTCAGACCGCCGCCACTTGATAGAGGAGCGTTTTTATGACTGACCTAGCTCCATTACCCAATGATGACGGACTTCTCCACAAAACTCAGCAGCAGTTCCTTCCTGGATCCACGGACATCAGGCTGATAGAGGATCTCCGACTGATCAAAGCCGTGGACCTTCAATAGCTGCTTCACTCGATTCTCCTCATTTTGCTGCCTCCACATTAGCGTGAGACTATAAATGCGTAAGGTTGTTTGGGCAAAGAAACCAGGTCTTAATGGAGGGGCTTGTTTGTCCCGTCCCCCTCAGTTCGCTGCTCTCAGCCCAGAGAATGAAGACAAATGATTGGTCTAGTTTCACACCAAGCCTCTCTGATCCCCACACCAACGAGGGATCAGAGGGATCCGACTCTTCCAGACCTGGGAAAAGTTCCTGTCAGCTTCGTTCTTCTTTGACCGGCACACAGCCGGACTCCCTCCTTCAGGGAGCACCTGACGGCTGCCGCATGTTAGCCAGCGTTGATCCGCCTCACTGGCGCGAAGTTGGAAACGAATCCTCGTCCACCAAATCTGGAGGGGGTCCCGGGGTTGTCTGGAGGACCCGGCTGTTCGTGGTCACACCTGCAGCCCACCGTCAGGGTCCTCTGAGAATTGAATGTGAACGAGCGCTAACTCCCTCAACATTGTTTACACCACCAAAATTCTTGTTCTCACATTCCCCTACCTCTCTCCACTACTTGCCTTGCAGGCCCCCACACCCGCCACCCACCCACCCACAACTCTATTTTCATTGTCAGTGCAACAATATCTCTGAACACAGCAGTGGCCAGTAATCCAATAAGACCATTGATTAGGCCACAATGATTCAATTCAGCCCTGTGGCCCGGTGCAAGGGGCATTCTCCTGCCCTTCTTGTCACCTTAGCTGACCACAAGCGCTCTTCAAGTTGCCCCCCTCCCTGAGTGCCATTCATGCCTTTATGGGAAACAGAGAGGAAAGGGAGTGAAAGATGGCAATTATCTAATTGGACCATTAAAAAACAATTCTGTGAGTGTGGCTGCCTGGCAGCCGCCTTCGTGTGGCTTTAAGGACGGCTTGTTGGACTAACTTTGTTCACTAAGTGTCTCAGGGACGAAGACTTTGTGTGAGCAGACCCAGCGTCTCCAGTGGGAGCCACTGGAGGGAACTGGGATTTCCCAAGCTCAGTGCAGAGCTCCGGCTGGGAAACGTCTCACACAAAGACAAAAGTGTCACTTTTTCCTTCCTAAATTTCAGCCGTCAACAGATTTCAGAAGAAGAATTCCTGACATTCGATGGTTGATCAATCACTCAATTTAATTTCATTTAAATAAAAAGTATTAAAACATATATAAAAAGTAAAAAGTATCCTTAGATCAAATGATTTATCCAGGCTAACATTTGATCATTCTAGGTATGTTTTCTTTAAATGGAGGCAGCATTAGCACATGCTAACGTAGGCAGAGATGCTGCGCTGGTCCATGATCAGGACAGACGGACCAGCCGCTGTCAGCACTTCTGAATATGATCAACTACCACGTAGTTGTCAGTAGTTCAAAAAACTACAAATGTTCTCGTATTAGAAATATTGAAAGGGTTAGGGTTAGGTCCTGAACTGCTGTAAATATGAAAAAGCTAAAGCTAAAGAGAAGTGTGTTCAAACCTGTTTAAACTACAGTATGAGTAGAGCCATGGGAGTGGGATTCAAACCAACAACCTCCTGATTAAACTACAGTATGAGGAGAGCCAGGGGAGCAGGATTCAAACCAACCACCTCCTGATTCAACTACAGTATGAGGAGAGGCAGTAAGCGGGATTCAAACCAACCACCTCCTGATTAAACTACAGTATGAGGAGAGCCAGGGGAGCAGGATTCAAACCAACCACCTCCTGATTAAACTACAGTATGAGGAGAGGCAGGGGAGCGGGATTCAAACCAACCACCTCCTGATTAAACTACAGTATGAGTAGAGGCAGGGGAGCGGGATTCAAACCCACCACCTCCTGATTAAACTACAGTATGAGGAGAGCCAGTGAGCGGGATTCAAACCCACCACCTCCTGATTAAACTACAGTATGAGTAGAGGCAGGGGAGCGGGATTCAAACCCACCACCTCCTGATTAAACTACAGTATGAGGAGAGCCAGGGGAGCAGGATTCAAAACAACAACCTCCTGATTAAACTACAGTATGAGTAGAGGCAGGGCAGCGGGATTCAAACCCACCACCTCCTGATTAAACTACAGTATGAGGAGAGCCAGTGAGCGGGATTCAAACCCACCACCTCCTGATTAAACTACAGTATGAGTAGAGGCAGGGGAGCGGGATTCAAACCCACCACCTCCTGATTAAACTACAGTATGAGGAGAGCCAGGGGAGCAGGATTCAAAACAACAACCTCCTGATTAAACTACAGTATGAGTAGAGGCAGGGCAGCGGGATTCAAACCCACCACCTCCTGATTAAACTACAGTATGAGTAGAGGCAGGGGAGCGGGATTCAAACCCACCACCTCCTGATTAAACTACAGTATGAGGAGAGCCAGTGAGCGGGATTCAAACCCACCACCTCCTGATTAAACTACAGTATGAGGAGAGCCAGTGAGCGGGATTCAAACCAACCACCTCCTGATTAAACTACAGTATGAGTAGAGGCAGGGGAGTGGGATTCAAACCCACCACCTCCTGATTAAACTACAGTATGAGTAGAGGCAGGGGAGTGGGATTCAAACCCACCACCTCCTGATTAAACTACAGTATGAGGAGAGCCAGTGAGCGGGATTCAAACCCACCACCTCCTGATTAAACTACAGTATGAGTAGAGGCAGGGCAGTGGGATTCAAACCCACCACCTCCTGATTAAACTACAGTATGAGTAGAGGCAGGGGAGTGGGATTCAAACCCACCACCTCCTGATTAAACTACAGTATGAGGAGAGCCAGGGGAGCAGGATTCAAACCAACCACCTCCTGATTAAACTACAGTATGAGTAGAGGCAGGGGAGCGGGATTCAAACCCACCACCTCCTGATTAAACTACAGTATGAGGAGAGCCAGTGAGCGGGATTCAAACCCACCACCTCCTGATTAAACTACAGTATGAGGAGAGCCAGTGAGCGGGATTCAAACCAACCACCTCCTGATTAAACTACAGTATGAGTAGAGGCAGGGGAGTGGGATTCAAACCCACCACCTCCTGATTAAACTACAGTATGAGTAGAGGCAGGGGAGTGGGATTCAAACCCACCACCTCCTGATTAAACTACAGTATGAGGAGAGCCAGTGAGCGGGATTCAAACCCACCACCTCCTGATTAAACTACAGTATGAGTAGAGGCAGGGCAGTGGGATTCAAACCCACCACCTCCTGATTAAACTACAGTATGAGTAGAGGCAGGGGAGTGGGATTCAAACCCACCACCTCCTGATTAAACTACAGTATGAGGAGAGCCAGGGGAGCAGGATTCAAACCAACCACCTCCTGATTAAACTACAGTATGAGTAGAGGCAGGGGAGTGGGATTCAAACCCACCACCTCCTGATTAAACTACAGTATGAGGAGAGCCAGTGAGCGGGATTCAAACCCACCACCTCCTGATTAAACTACAGTATGAGTAGAGGCAGGGGAGCGGGATTCAAACCCACCACCTCCTGATTAAACTACAGTATGAGGAGAGCCAGTGAGCGGGATTCAAACCCACCACCTCCTGATTAAACTACAGTATGAGGAGAGCCAGTGAGCGGGATTCAAACCAACCACCTCCTGATTAAACTACAGTATGAGTAGAGGCAGGGGAGTGGGATTCAAACCCACCACCTCCTGATTAAACTACAGTATGAGTAGAGGCAGGGGAGTGGGATTCAAACCCACCACCTCCTGATTAAACTACAGTATGAGGAGAGCCAGTGAGCGGGATTCAAACCCACCACCTCCTGATTAAACTACAGTATGAGTAGAGGCAGGGCAGTGGGATTCAAACCCACCACCTCCTGATTAAACTACAGTATGAGTAGAGGCAGGGGAGTGGGATTCAAACCAACCACCTCCTGATTAAACTACAGTATGAGGAGAGCCAGGGGAGCGGGATTCAAACCCACCACCTCCTGATTAAACTACAGTATGAGGAGAGCCAGTGAGCGGGATTCAAACCCACCACCTCCTGATTAAACTACAGTATGAGTAGAGGCAGGGGAGTGGGATTCAAACCCACCACCTCCTGATTAAACTACAGTATGAGGAGAGCCAGTGAGCGGGATTCAAACCCACCACCTCCAACAGGATAATGGGTGATCTCCCTGCTGTTTGGTGCCGCTGCTCCGTCAACGTGAGCAACAGTGAATGCAGAGGTGACATAAAGACCTGATCACATGACTGGTCACGTGCGCGCTGCTTTGAAGGCGATTATTTTACTGCAAACATCCATTTCAGTGCTGGGGCCTGTGGAGACATGATTACGTCTAATGCAGCGCCGCTATAATTTGACTCTTTGTGATCTCTGGCACTTTGTGGCGAAGCCTTTTAGACGTCTAATCGAAGGGAGCTGCGGTGGAGCGGAGGCGCCGTGGAGCCTTGAGCTTTCATGCTAGCTCCAGATGAATGCTGCCATTGAAAGCTCTGCTTAATGCTTACAAATGTGACGATTATGCTCCACAATAACACAACGAGCCGTTCTTGAACCCTCCCCATGAAGAGCTCATTTCCATCTGCTGGAGGAGGCCGTTGTTGTGAAGGCGAACGTCCCGACTCATTAGTGCAGCAGCGTCTCCGGCTGGTTGTGTAGCAACGTGTTATCAGTTGTGGATCATCTCCAGAACCCTTGGGAGGAGAACCTCTCGGCCACCCCAGAACCCTGGCTGACTGTAGGAAATGACGACTTTATGTTGTATAAGGACGGTCGTCGGCTCTCGTCACCTGCTGCGGCCCGTTTTGGTGATGATGTTCGCATCCCAACGACGCCCCCTGGCGGTAACGGTGAGAACAACCTCTCCGTATCAGCAGAGGAGGGAGAGAAAAGGCCGTTGGTGCTCAGATGGGTCTCAAAACAGCGTCTGATGCAGGTGGGTGAAGATCCTCTGGGACCTGCTCACTGGCTCTGGACCAGGACAGCTCGCTGGTCCCTGATGCCGTGTTTTTCCAGTTTCTGGGAGCCGCTTTAGCACAAAGCTAACGGAACTGTGTCTTTGTGTCCGGGACCCGGTGAACATGCCCCAGAACACAGCCGTTCCTCTGAACACGCCGGTTCCGACCCGCCAATGCTGGGTTTTGTTGCTCTCTCACCACGTCTAGGGTGCTGAACCCAGCCTCACCCTCTCAGAACAGACCTCAGGTTCTGATCCAGGCCCGGCGGACACAAGGGAGCGGTGCTGTTGGAGCCTGGAGAGGAGCAATGAAACCCAGTGGTTTCTAGTGCCTAACAGAACCAAAGCCCCCGGGGGGCTTTAGGGGGCTCAGGACCAGAGGGGTCTGGGTTCAAGCCCTGAAGTGGACAAACACAGGTGTTCTGGTAGCAGGGGGACACCTTCAGAACACCACCGAGGTACCCTGGCTGAGCAGGGGCAAGTGGGTTGGGCTCTTTTCTGAGCAGAGTCCAGCCGGTTCTGTCCCGTTACTTGGGCCAGAAATGTGCAATGAACCAGGATTTGTGCTGGTCCAAGAGCTCAAACCTGGTGGTCATGAATCACTGCTGAGCCTTTGGTGCCCCCGTGTGGCCGCAGTGGGTAATAACACTGCAATAACAGCATAACAACACATTCCTACCGTAAAATCCACAGTGGAGAGTCAAAGACTTTTGTCCCATCTCGACGTAGCGACACCACCTTCGGTACCGAGAGGCCCACCGCTCCGTCCCATCGGGTTCACCCGTCGGTCCCCTTCACTCAGAACATCAACAGGACGGTCCAATTTAAACCGACGTTCATGAACCCAGTGGATCACGAGACAGGAAGCAGGCGTCAGCTGTTTGAAGGGATGTTCCAGATGTTCCGACTCCCTCCTCTTCCTGCTGCCTCCAGAGGGACCTTTGATCCCGAGTGGCTCCAGCAGAACCTGGAGACGACCCCCGCCAGATCCTGAACCACCATCGTCGTACTCCACCAACCCAGCTAGGCCCATTCAGTGTGTCCAGAGGACAAAGAGTCCAGAACCGACAACAGTGGTGACAACATCTGCTTTAATACCAGAGTCAGCTGGTGCACCTCCAGGTTGTTGAGGTGTGACAGAAATGAAAGGACATCAAAGAAGTCACAGATACAGATCAAACATCAGGCCTGGCGGACGGTTTCCGCCTGGTGGGGACAACAATGACAGGAGCACGCCAACACAGACCACGAGGACCTTCGGGAGAAACCATCAAAACACACATTTACACTGTCAGAGGGGCCAGAAGCTGCCAGAACCTGGTTCAGGAGGAGCCCCACATCGGGAGAGGGGCCCTCAGCCACCTGAGGAGAGGAAGGGTGGAGCAGGAGCAGCACCTTGGACCGGTTCTGCAGAACATCAGTGTTCAGAGGTTCGACCTGAGCCCCCACAGGTGTGAAGCTGGGTCCGAGGTCATCGGGGTCACTGAGCCCAGGTCACAGTCCAGCCTGAGCTCAGCAGAACCCAGCTGCTCCGTCTTCTCCTGGTTCTGGATCTCATGGATGATAGATTCATAGCGGACGTTAGAAGTGACAGCAGAGGCGTCCTGATGTCACCTGATGCAGGATAAGGAGCCACAGACAGGCAGGCAGGCTGTGGTCCACCTGTGTGGGCGATGGGGGACCCTGGGGGGCAGTTCTGACCACCTGGCCGGAGGGCAGCGGGCCACAGTGATCCGGTCCCGTCCATCAGTCAGGTCCTCCGTTACTCCACAGCAGAGGGGCTCCGAACACAGCAGGTGGCGCTCCGGAGGAGGCCGCTCACCCTGCTGCTCCTCCTGGTCCCTCTGGAAGCTCTGGGATTCTGAAGAGACCTCTTGGCCGCCAGGCTCGCGGTCTCTTTGATCTGCAGCTCCAGGTGCTTCTGGATGGCCAAGCCCAGCTCCTCCGGGTCCACGGAGGCCCCGTACACCTCCCACGTCATGCCTTCAGCGTCCCACTTCACCTCCTTCACCGGAGACTTGGGAGCCGGGTTCTCTCCGCTAGCACGGTTCGGTTTTGGAGCCTGGCTCGTCTCCGCCAGGCAGATCTGTGGGAAGACGTGAGCAGTGACCCCTGAGCCCACCTGGACACCAACGTCTCTCAGCTCCTTGTGGACCGTCATGGTTCCCACGTCCTGCTGTGGCCGGGCGTTGGTCCAGGAGGAGCCCGGGGGGCAGCAGGGCAGCAGGTGTTTAGCATCCAGTCCGGACTCGCTGATGGACGAGCTGAGCCGGGGAACGCTGAGCTGGTGGAGGCCTGGGGCTGGGATGGAGGTCTGCTGAGCACCACAGCTCCACAACGCTGGGACCACCTGAGCCTGGCAGCAGGCGGCAAACGCGTCCTCCAGGTGATGCAGGCGGCCCTCACAGCAGGAGGTCCTGTCACAGGAAGGGGGGAGGACTTCCTGCCTGTCCCCGGCCTCCATCCTGGGTGAGGAGATGCAGAAACACCTGGCTGGAGGCCGCTGGGCTCCTCCACCATCGGCGTTCATGTTGCAGTGTTGAGGCCACTGGAGCTGCCTCCAGCTCAGCATGACGGCATCATCTGGGATCTGGACGCAGTTCTGGCCACAGGTGGAACCAGCTGCAGCTGTGGGCGGGGCCACCTGTGGGCGGGGGCCACAGGCGTCACCGTGTGTGGCCGTGGGTGCAGGTGCGTCTGCGTCGGCCTGCATCGTCGCTCTGCTCTGCTCCTCACCTCCACCCAGGAGGCAGCTGGAGGTCCGAGGAGCTGGTCATGGTCTCGGTCTTCTGCCGCCACAGGTGTTGAGCCACAGACGTCCAGGAGCCCGGATCAGGTCCCAGGAGGCGGACACACCTGAGGAACACAGACACCAACAAAGGAGTCAGCTGGGACAACCGACCACACACCAGGGTCCTCCTACCCCCCCAAACCAGGAGGTGAACCACGCCCCCTTCCCCCCCAGGTTGGGAGGGGGGGGGGGGGCTGCCCCCCAGGTCTAAGCCGCTCTGGTCTCAGCCAAACACGTCATTTCCTCCTCGGGCCACACGATCAAGAGGATCAGGTCCGATCTGCCGGATCCTTCCTGAGGACACTTTGGGCCGAGGCGCTAGCACGAGGACCCAGGAGGCTGGAGCAACATCTGGGCTCGCAGCCATTTCCAATCATCACGGATCGGAGCAACAGGTTGGCTTTGATGACCCGGCAGCAGCAGCCTTTGAAGTCCAACAACTGGATCACATGATATTTTAGCAGATAAGTGCAGGTGAGATCCAGACGTCCACGTTTGTGAGCGAGGAGCAGCTGAAGCTCGTTAGCAGCTCGTTCGCTAGCAGCAAGCGTGTAGCATCACGTACCCTCACCACAGCGAAGCTTCTCCCGTTGGCTCAGACGAGGCTGGATTTATGGCCGCCGCCGGACGCTGGAGCGCTCCTTCATCAGGTGACCTCTGCTCATCTTTGGCTCCGCCTCCTCCTCCTCCTCTCCAGCTGTGCCAACATGGAGGAGCGCTGATAATCCTCCAGCGTCGTCTCTCAGATGAGCTGGAGCGACAGAAGCTGAGCTTCACGCTCACTCCTGCTCTCACACACGCACACGCACGCACGCACGCGCACACACACACACACACGCACGCACACGCACACACGCACGCACACACACAGCCTATCCCTGTTGCTATGGAAACTGCAACACTCAAAGGGCCGCCGCTCGCTCAGCACGCAGACGACAGAGCTGCCCACGCTGAGCACGTCCTGGTGAACATGCCACGCACAGCACACATCCCATAATGTTGCCTAGGCAACAGAGGGGAGGAAAGA
This sequence comes from Takifugu rubripes, assembly GCF_901000725.2. Lineage (NCBI taxonomy): Eukaryota > Metazoa > Chordata > Actinopteri > Tetraodontiformes > Tetraodontidae > Takifugu > Takifugu rubripes. The sequence continues at coordinate 466,128 of NW_021821633.1, read as the reverse complement.
GCAGGAGAGAGGAGGGGAGGAGAGGAGAGAGGAGAGAAGAGGAGAGGAGATGAGGAGAGGAGATGAGGAGAGGAGAGAGGAGGGGAGAGGAGAGGAGGGGAGGGGAGGGGAGGAGAGGAGGGGAGAGGAGGGGAGAGGAGAGATGGGAGAGGAGAGATGGGAGAGGAGAGGAGAGAGGAGAGGAGGGGAGAGATGGGAGAGGAGAGGAGGGGAGGGGAGAGGAGGGGAGAGGAGAGATGGGAGAGGAGAGGAGAGAGGAGAGGAGGGGAGAGATGGGAGAGGAGAGGAGAGGAGGGGAGGGGAGAGGAGGGGAGAGGAGAGATGGGAGAGGAGAGGAGAGAGGAGAGGAGGGGAGAGATGGGAGAGGAGAGGAGAGGAGGGGAGGGGAGAGGAGGGGGAGAGGAGAGATGGGAGAGGAGAGGAGAGGAGAGGAGAGGAGGGGAGAGGAGAGGAGAGGAGAGGAGAGGAGAGGAGAGGAGAGGAGAGATGGGAGAGGAGAGGAGAGGAGAGGAGAGGAGAGGAGAGGAGGGGAGGAGAGAGGAGAGGAGGGGAGAGGAGAGATGGGAGAGGAAGTTGTCTGAACTCAGATCATCTTGGTTTCATGTCTAAAAACAGGAAGTGAGATTAAACCACAGATGAAGAATGTTGGAGGATTCAGTTTATTACAGAAGAATAAAATGTGATTAAAGGTTCTGGGGCTCCTGCTATTAAAGGTTCTGGGGCTCCTGCTATTAAAGGTTCTGGGGCTCCTGCTATTAAGGGTTCTGGGGCTCCTGCTATTAAAGGTTCTGGGGCTCCTGCTATTAAAGGTTCTGGGGCTCCTGCTTATTAAAGGTTTCTGGGGCTCCTGCTATTAAAGGTTCTGGGGCTCCTGCTATTAAAGGTTCTGGGGCTCCTGCTATTAAGGGTTCTGGGGCTCCTGCTATTAAAGGTTCTGGGGCTCCTGCTATTAAAGGTTCTGGGGCTCCTGCTATTAAGGGTTCTGGGGCTCCTGTTATTAAAGGTTCTGGGGCTCCTGTTATTAAAGGTTCTGGGGCTCCTGTTATTAAAGGTTCTGGGGCTCCTGCTATTAAAGGTTCTGGGGCTCCTGCTATTAAGGGTTCTGGGGCTCCTGCTATTAAAGGTTCTGGGGCTCCTGCTATTAAAGGTTCTGGGGCTCCTGCTATTAAAGGTTCTGGGGCTCCTGCTATTAAAGGTTCTGGGGCTCCTGCTATTAAGGGTTCTGGGGCTCCTGCTATTAAAGGTTCTGGGGCTCCTGCTATTAAAGGTTCTGGGGCTCCTGCTATTAAAGGTTCTGGGGCTCCTGCTATTAAAGGTTCTGGGGCTCATTTCTGGCCTGTTGCCTCGTTTTCTGATTAATTAATCAGCAACTTTTCATGCTGGAGCAGCAACAGACGGACTCTTATGTCAGACTTAAGCCGCTTACACAGATCAGGCAACCGTGCCTCCGTTATCCAGGGGGGGGGGGGGTCCACCCTGGCCCGGGGGGGGGGGCACCCTGGACCAGTGGGGGAGGGGGCCCCACCCTGGACCAGAGGGGGAGGGGGGTCCATCCTGGACCGGGGGGGGGGGGGCACCCTGGACCAGTGGGGGAGGGGGGTCCACCCTGGACCAGTGGGGGAGGGGGCCCCACCCTGGACCAGAGGGGGAGGGGGGTCCATCCTGGACCGGGGGGGGGGGGGGGCACCCTGGACCAGTGGGGGAGGGGGGCCCACCCTGGACCGGGGGGGAGGGGCACCCTGGACCAGTGGGGGAGGGGGCCCCACCCTGGACCAGAGGGGGAGGGGGGTCCATCCTGGACCGGGGGGGGGGCACCCTGGACCAGTGGGGGAGGGGGGGCCCACCCTGGACCGGGGGGGAGGGGCACCCTGGACCAGTGGGGGAGGGGGGTCCACCCTGGACCAGTGGGGGAGGGGGGCCCACCCTGGACCAGAGGGGGAGGGGGGTCCACCCTGGACCGGGGGGGGGCACCCTGGACCAGAGGGGGAGGGGGGTCCATCCTGGACCCTAGGGACAGGGTTAGTGTCCCGGGAGGCAGGACACCAGTGCAGGAAGTGACGCTACATCTTCTCAGGACATTTTAATGCACGTTGCCGTTAGCAACCTTCTATATTCCCACGTTAGCCTCAGTGGGGGGGGCTGCTGGTGTCCAGCAGTGTCCACGTTCAAGGCCGGAGCTCAGATCGGACCCGTCTCACCTCTCAGAAGAAGCCGGTTGGCTGGAGCTTTTTGTGGCCTCCTGAGCAGCTCAGACCCAAACCGTCAAGCACCTGCAGAACTGAACAGTGGGATCTGAGGTGGATGAAGAGTTCCTGGTCACAAGGGTTGGGGAACAGGTGAGGGAACAGGTGAGGGTGGGGAACAGGTGAGGGAACAGGTGAGGGTGGGGAACAGGTGGGGGAACAGGTGAGGAAAAGGTGGGGAATAGGGGAGGAACAGGTGAGGGTGGGGAACAGGTGAAGGTGGGGAACAGGTGAGGGTGAGGAACAGGTGGGGAACAGGTGGGGAACAGGTGAGGGTGGGGAACAGGTGGGGAAAAGGTGGGGAATAGGGGAGGGTGGGGAACAGGTGGGGAACAGGTGAGGGTGGGGAACAGGTGGGGAAAAGGTGGGGAATAGGGGAGGAACAGGTGGAGAACAGGTGGGGGAACAGGTGAGGAAAAGGTGGGGAATAGGGGAGGAACAGGTGGGGAACAGGTGAGGAAAAGGTGGGGAATAGGGGAGGAACAGGTGGGGAACAGGTGAGGAAAAGGTGAGGAACAGGTGGGGAACAGGTGAGGGTGGGGAACGGGTGGGGAAAAGGTGGAGAACAGGTGGGGGAACAGGTGAGGAAAAGGTGGGGAATAGGGGAGGAACAGGTGGGGAACAGGTGAAGGTGGGGAACAGGTGAAGGTTAAGATTAAGATTAAGATGAACTTTATTCATCCCCGTGGGGAAATTGAATTATAGTAGCAGCGTATGCAGAGTAAAGAGACAGAAAAAAATAAATACAGATAAGATTAGAATGTTATAAGCATATATACAGCATATATTATAAGCATATATATATATATATATATAATATATACATAATATAATATATACATATTATAAGCATTATAAGCATATATACAGCATATATTATAAGCATATATATAATATATACATAATATAATATATACATATTATAAGCATATATACATAAATATAGAATAAATTAGAAATAAAATTACAACACGAGCATTACACAGTTATTGTTATTGGCTGGGTTTGGATGAGTTATATAGTCTGATGGCGGACGGCAGGAAGGACTTCCTGTACCGTTCCTTAGAGCAGCGAGGCTGCAGGAGTCTGTTGCTGAAGCTGCTCCTCAGTTTGTCCACTGTGTTATGGAGGGGGGGGGGAGGGACTGTCCATGATTGTCCACAGTTTCAACACCATCCTGTCCCTCACCACCTCGTCCAAGTTATCAAGTCTACAGCCAACAACAGACCTGCCTTTTTGATGAGTTTGTTGAGTCTGTTGGCATCCTTTGCTTTAATGCCTGCACCCCAGCACACTGCAGCAAAGGAGATGGTGCTAGCCATGACAGACTGGTAGAACATCTGGAGCATCCTGCTGCAAACACTGAAGGACCTGAGTCTCCTGAGGAAATAGAGTCTGCTCATGGCCTTCTTGTAAACAGCATCGGTGTTTGTGGACCACTCCAGTTTCCGAGTGGTCTCCGAGTGGTACTGGAAGTCGGCTGTGTAGGAACAGGTGGGGAACAGGTGAGGGTGGGGAACAGGTGGGGAAAAGGTGGGGAATAGGGGAGGAACAGGTGGGGAACAGGTGAGGGTGGGGAACAGGTGGGAAACAGGTGAGGGTGGGGAACAGGTGGGAAACAGGTGAGGGTAGGGAACGGGTGGGGAACAGGTGAGGGTGGGGAACGGGTGAGGAACAGGTGAAGGTGGGGAACAGGTGAGGGTAGGGAACGGGTGGGCAACAGGTGAGGGTGGGGAACGGGTGAGGAACAGGTGAGGGTGGGGAACGGGTGAGGAACAGGTGAAGGTGGGGAACAGGTGAGGGTGGGGAACGGGTGAGGAACAGGTGAAGGTGGGGAACAGGTGAGGGTGGGGAACGGGTGAGGAACAGGTGAAGGTGGGGAACAGGTGGGGAACAGGTGAGGAACAGGCGAGAACCAGAGCCAGAGCCGTGAAGTCCAACCTCTTTATTACAGGTGATCGAGTGCCGGCTGAAACATTGATACAAAACAAGTGGAACAAGACAGCAGCTTCACTCCAGAGTTCTGGCCCGTGGGTCCCGGTTCTGCTCACGTCCTGGACTCGTGCTGACCAAGGAGAGAAGATACACCAAATGACTGCTGCGCGCTAAAATCGCCTCCGTGGACAACACCAGAACGACGACGTCTCCATGGAAACGGGGCAGCACGCGCGCAGAACCGGTCCTGGAAGCTCAGGTTCGCTCCGTTCACACACTTTTGAAATGTTCCTTTGCTGGAAAAACCCACAAGAACATTCCTACAACACAATGTTTTTGTGGAAAATCAGTCCCAGTCTTCAGGTGCTGCTCCGGGACCGAGGCCCGAACAGTAGAGGTGCGACTGTGGATCCGTGGTTCTGGTGCTGGAGAGCTGAGTGGAGTGTGTTCCCGGGGGGCGGAGCTACCAGAGCCTCAGCAGGTTAACTCTGGGCTCCTCACACTCCAGGCCCACTTCATAACGCAGGCTCCCCCATCGTTTGTACCGGACCAGATTAAGAAGAACGTCCTGAGGGACCCAGTCTAGTGAGGAGGCAGGAAGTGGCCTGGAGGATCATCCAGGAGGACCGGAGCTCAGGAGGTTCATGATGAGGTCCCTCCTGACTGGACAGAGCAGAGAACCGGGAGCCCCAACAGGATCGCACGGATGTGTGAGTCCAGGAGGACGGCCCGGGAGGACGGCCCAGGAGGACGATCCAGGAGGACCGCCCGGGAGGACGGCCCAGGAGGACGGCCCGGGAGGACGGCCCAGGAGGACGGCCCAGGAGGACGATCCAGGAGGACCGCCCGGGAGGACGGCCCAAGAGGACCGTCCAGGAGGACCGCCCAAGAGGACCGCCCAAGAGGACCGTCCAGGAGGACGGCCCGGGAGGACCGCCCAGGAGGACGGCCCAGGAGGACCGCCCAAGAGGACCGCCCAAGAGGACCGTCCAGGAGGACCGCCCAGGATGCTGGGGAGCCCCCAGTGGCCCCAGGTGGCCCCCCTGGACCAGTCCCATGCACACTTCACGTCTCGTCAGGAGAACAAAATGAGGGTTTGTTGGCTCCTTAGACGGGCCCAACGGTTCTAGAGAGGAGCGATGGTTCCCGGCTCCTTCTCCCACTGTTGTGGTCCTGGTCCTGGTCCTCAGCTCCAGCTGGAGCTCTGCAGTTCCTGCCTCAGCCAGGAGGGCAGAGACAGACCCAGACGGTTGAGAAGGTGCAGCAGCTCCAGGTTAGGTTCACGGTAATACTCTGTCAGAAAGGCCCGAGCCTAAACATGCGCACGCACACGCACGTGCACACACACACACACACACACACACACACACACACACACAGAGAAGCGACACTTGAGAAAAGACAACATTTATTTCAGGAAACACTTGAATTGACTTCAAATCTAGTTTTATTTTCTCTGTTTCTGAGATCAAATCTGAAAACGGGATTCAAACATGACGGAATATCGGAATAACCAAGCGTGAAGTCGCCATGACAACAAGGTTGGATCTAGCAGCACCGTCTCCCCAAAGACCTCATTGGACTAGGAAAACATTTGAGGAGCATCATTTTTAGTTTCAAGCAGGTCCCTGCCCCGATACCGATACCCTGCTCCAATACCGATACCGATACCCGGCCCGATACCAATACCCGGCCCCGCTACCCTGCACCGCTGCCCCCGATGCCCAACTCCAGCCACCATAGTTAAGTGCATTCCAGGGGCCAGAGCGGGCGACATAGAAGCCAATTTCTGGCTAAGGTGTGTGGACCAACCTCAGAACTCATCTCGGGGTACTTCCTGCCTTTACTCTTCCCCAGACATTTGGACCGACCTCCTTCCAGCCTCTGGCAGTAGAACCCCTTACTCTCATCATACCTGCAGAGACACACACAGGAGTGTGTAGCAGTGTGGAGCAGTGTGTGTAGCAGTGTGGAGCTGTGTGTGTAGCTGTGTGTGTGTGTTACACACATCAGCGCTTGTGTGTAGTTGAAGATGGGGGTGACACCCAGAAACCTCTGAATTCCCTCCATCACCAGCGCTGGGTTGGAGCGCAGCAGAGCGCCGTCCACGATGTGCAGCTGTAGAACAGAGACGACCAGCGTCAAGACCAGCCGCCAGAACAGGAAGTGACAGGGGCAGAGAACAGGAAGTGACAGAGGCAGAGAACAGGAAGTGACAGAGGCAGAGAACAGGAAGTGACAGAAGCAGAGACGCTCCCATCAGGGCAGAAAGGTCAGCTGGACCTGTGTAACCACGGCAACAGAACCAGAGGTGTTTAAGGTGACCTGCTCGATATGGTGGCACTTTTAGGTCCAAAACAAAGCCGCCGCCCCAGCAGCAGGATGCCGGCGCCCTTATTTGTTGGGCCCGTTCATCAACCGGATCAGAACTGATGGAACACATTCTCTTGCTTGGCGAGGGCCCGATGGAGCCGCCGCTCTCAGGTGTCAGGAGAGAATCTCAAACGGTTCTGATGCCACGTTTGTGTGTGAAACTGGACCTTCAGCACCAAGCTGAGCCGGCCCCTCACCTAGATGGTTTCAGAACCTCAGCAGGGATTAAAGCATCGAGTCCGATCCACTCCTGAAGGGCTGGAGGTTGATTGAACACGTTCATGTTCAGAGACCCTCGGACTAGAGACGCACCGGTTCTGACCCGTTCTGGGCGACAGCCACTCTTTAAATGACAGCCGACGTCCTTCCTGATTCTTTTATGTTTGGGTGCATTGAAGGGTGTCGTCTTTGATCAAAGCCTGTTACTGAACTACTGAAAAATGCTGAGTCATGTTGAGCAACGATTGAGTGGAATCAGAGCAAACCTCATTGGGACGGCAGCACATTTGGTGCTCATTATGGGATGTTGGACACAGCCTGTTATTACTGTTAATACCCTGGTAATTATCCTTTATTACACATCTCTGTAGGACCTAAGAACTCTGCATCCATGGAACCATCAAGTCCATCATCAGGAGAGAGCCAGGAGGGAGTGACCCTCGCGCTCCAGGTTCTTACCTGGTCCTGCTGGTAGTACTGGAGCCAGCGCTCCAGGTTCTTACCTGGTCCTGCTGGTAGTACTGGAGCCAGCGCTCCAGGTTCTTACCTGGTTCTGCTGGCAGTACTGGAGCCAGCGCTCCAGGTTCTTACCTGGTTCTGCTGGCAGTACTGGAGCCAGCGCTCCAGGTTCTTACCTGGTTCTGCTGGTAGTACTGGAGCCAGCGCTCCAGGTTCTTACCTGGTTCTGCTGGCAGTACTGGAGCCAGCGCTCCAGGTTCTTACCTGGTTCTGCTGGCAGTACTGGAGCCAGCGCTCCAGGTTCTTACCTGGTTCTGCTGGTAGTACTGGAGCCAGCGCTCCAGGTTCTTACCTGGTTCTGCTGGTAGTACTGGAGCCAGCGCTCCAGGTTCTTACCTGGTTCTGCTGGTAGTACTGGAGCCAGCGCTCCAGGTGAGCAGCATAGGCACCGGGGTAGAGGCAGCGCTTCTGGAGGGTCTGCAGCGCTTCGGGGGCCGACGCCCCCGCGGTCAGCACCGCCTGGAATGTGTTGTTGAGTGCTGCAGGGTCCAGGTGGGCCCTCTGGTGCTGTGCACATCAACACGCACGTGAGAGCGAGCGTGAGACCGTGAGCAGTGAGGTGAGCGTAGAGGATGTGGGAGGCGGGCAGGACCGTGTTCTCACCTGGTACCAGGAGTAGGCTCGGTCTGACGGGTTGGTCAGCACCGCCAGGATCTTGGCTCGGGGCAGCAGGGCAGCAGCTCTCTTGGCTGCAGCGTCGGTGTCAAAGTAGTTGGCACTCTTCTCAAACATGAAGTCCGTGGTGATGTTGGAAGGGAACGGGAAGAAGTCCATGTACCTGAGGAGGACGCAAACACGTTGGTTCATTGGTGTTGGAGGAATGAAAGCCAGCCAGAGGCCGGGACCTCACCAGTCGATCCCATTGTCATAATTGGGTCCGCTGAAGAACTGGATCTCTTCAAAGGTGGAAGGGCTGGGAAAGGAGCTGGTGATGGCAGGATGAAGGCTGAGGAAGGAATGAAGCGCCGTCGTACCTGCAGGAGAAACGAGCCCATGACTACAACGCCGCTGCTCCCGGGGGCAGCAGGAGCTGCAGGGTACCTGTCTTCTGTGGGCCGATGATGAGGAACTTGGGCAGCCGGTCGCAGGTCTTCTCCTTTGACCAGATGTCCTTATGCCTCTTGTCGTGACAGGGATTCTACAAGACATGAGCAGTAAAGGTGAACACCGTGGTGACGCCCTCCTCCTCCTCAGGCTTGTGTTCATGAACAAGAGGAGCAACAAATACAAAACACAGCCAGGACTTAGACCCAAACTGCTCCAAATCCAGTGAGTAGTGGAAGCGTAGGGAGCTGTTTGGGGGATGTGTGAGGGCCCCCGAGGGCCACTCAGGGGGACAAGAGCCACTGGTCCTCTCAGTGCCAGGAGAGGGTCTGCACAGGGTCTGAAAAGGTGCCACATGTTCCTTTATGTGTAGAGACGGAGCTGACCTGCCAGAGCGGATCTCTCTCCTCAGGGAAGATATGGAAGTACTTGTCAGCGAGCTGGACCGGGGGCAACGTCTGCAGCTTCAGGTTGGTCCAACACTGAACGAACTTGACCAAAGACTCAAAGGTGTAGAGGCCCAGACGGTCGTTGCCGTAGTTTGACAGGTGGGTCATGAAGATACTGATCTAGATTGAGAGCAAAAAAGCCAAGTTTACCATTTGCAGAGTTACAGCAGCAGCAGCTACAGCAGCAGCAGCTACAGCAACAGCAGCAGCTACAGCAGCAGCAGCAGCTACAGCAACAGCAGCAGCTACAGCAACAGCTACAGCAACAGCAGCTACAGCAGCAGCTACAGCAACAGCAGCAGCTACAGCAGCAGCAGCAGCTACAGCAACAGCAGCAGCTACAGCAACAGCTACAGCAACAGCAGCAGCAGCAGCTACAGCAGCAGCAGCTACAGCAACAGCAGCAGCAACAGCAGCAGCAGCAGCAGCAGCAGCAGCTACAGCAGCAGCTACAGCAACAGCAGCAGCTACAGCAGCAGCAGCAGCAGCAGCTACAGCAGCAGCAGCAGCAGCTACAGCAACAGCAGCAGCTACAGCAGCAGCAGCTACAGCAGCAGCAGCTACAGCAGCAGCAGCTACAGTAGCAGCAGCTACAGTAGCAGCAGCTACAGTAGCAGCAGCTACAGCAGCAGCAGCTACAGTAGCAGCAGCTACAGCAGCAGCAGCTACAGCAGCAGCAGCTACAGCAGCAGCTACAGTAGCAGCAGCTACAGTAGCAGCAGCTACAGTAGCAGCAGCTACAGTAGCAGCTACAGTAGCAGCTGCAGCTAACAACACTAATTCCAGTCCGAATTGCCCGGCTGCGGGGGAATTCCAGTTCCTCCTTCCTAGCCTTTATGGGCTTCAGAGGAACGATTTCAGTGCAGAGAAACTTGCTTGGGTTACTGAAACATCTGGAATCCTGTGTAAGGTTCAGGCCTGAGCTCATCACCCTGAAACATCTGGAATCCTGTGTAAGGTTCAGGCCTGAGCTCATCACCCTGAAACATCTGGAATCCTGTGTAAGGTTCAGGCCTGAGCTCATCACCCTGAAACATCTGGAATCCTGTGTAAGGTTCAGGCCTGAGCTCATCACCCTGAAACATCTGGAATCCTGTGTAAGGTTCAGGCCTGAGCTCAGCACCCTGAAACTTGCTTGGTGCAGCAGCTCAGGATGGAAATGGAGGAAGTGAAAGTTCAACCACAAATGCTGACGCGGCTGCTGAGACGCTGCTGCTGAGACGCTGCTGCTGAGACGCTGCTGCTGAGACGCTGCTGCTGAGACGCTGCTGCTGAGACGCTGCTGCTGAGACGCTGCTGCTGAGACGCTGCTGCTGAGACGCTTACAGGGTTCAGGAGAACCGTGAGGAAGAGCTCTCCCCCTCTGATGCTCTTGTCCAGCTCCTTGGGGCCTCCTGGATACTCGTTGTAGAAGATGGTGTGTGTGAAGAGCCCGCAGGTCTGTCTGGGCAGCACCTGAAACCACAGGGTCATCAGACTTGGCTGGAGCTCCCAGACCACGCTGCTCACCAGCGGCGAGACGCTCAACCGCACCAACCTTGATGGCGTTGTGGACGAAGCCCCTGCGGTAGCGGGCCGGCCTCAGGTGGGGGTACTCCTCCGTGCTGGTCACCTTGATGCTCCACACAGACTTCCAGGCCTCGTAAAGCTGGCTGTGAACGGGGTACACCCCAGAGTGGTGTGGAGCCACTGCGTAGCCCATGTCAGTGGGGATGCCGTGCTCCTGCAGACGCAACACAGGAGAACCTCTGAGGAGGAGGAGGAGCAGGAGGAGGAGCGGGAGGAGAGCACCTCGGCACCGCCACCCCTGCAGCACTCAGTGACGCTGGCTCAGCGTTCCCTCGACCTGAATAACGCCGCCCTCAGTAGGAACTGTCGAGTCTGGAGGAGCCCAACCAGGTGGTCTCCTCTGGATCTACTCCACGTGGTTGTGACTGACCTGAGCGAAGATCTTGTTGAGCTTCATCTGCTTGGCCAGAACGCTGACGTTGTGGAAGAGGTGCGGCTGCATGTGGCTCCACATGTGAGGGAACCACCAGAAGTCCATCCGGTGCTGCAGCAGCATGTCATCTCCACGGTCCTCCTCATCGGTCCCTGGAAGCCCCCACAGAACAGTTAGAGGTGCTGATGATCCACGTCTCCGTGGCTGGACAGCAAAGACAGCAGCTTCTGTACCTGTGTGGTAGAACTTCCCAGAAAAGCCCAGGTTGAAGGTGAAATGAGGTACCAGCGCTCTCAGCTTGTTCTGAGTGTTGAGGAGGGCCTGCGGGGAACCAAGAGACCACAGTTATGGTGAGAGCGTCCCCACAGTGGACACACACAGTGATGCTGGTCCAAACACCAGCATCAGCTTCAGCATCAGGAGGAACTGTTAGCATTAATGAAGGGGGCCAGCACCACCCTGCACGGGACCGTCTTCTAGCCCCGCGAGAGCTCGGAGCCAGATCAGGAGGCAGGGGACAGCTGCGTCCTCTCTGTGGTACAGGAGCCATCTACTCAGTAAGACCTCACCTACCCCCTTTACTGGGGGGACTCACCTCCACATCAGACACCTTCATACGCGTCCCCTCCTTGCCGACAAAGATGTCATCCACGTCCACCAAGATGTAGCGGTCCAAGGACAAGCACAGCCTCATCCCCGTCAGGTAGGCGATGGCGTCCACAAAAACCAGCTTATGGAGCCAGTAGTTCAGATTGTTCCCGAACAGAACCCTCTGAATGCCGTCGTGCAGCCCCAGGTCCTGGACCACAGTGGGATGGAAGGCCCAAAGGGGGTTGGGTCCAAAATGTGCCAAGACCTCCGAGGACCTGGTGCTGGCCAGAAGCACTGGCTCGTAGGTCGAGTGGTTGGACTGGAAAACGGTCCAGTCATCCCCCGGTAAGGGGCCCGGCTCCACCTGGTTGGGCTTGGTGATGTAGAGCAGAGGAGCGTTGGGATTGATCCGGTAGTCTCGGAGTCCCAGGTGTGAGCGCAGGTAGAGGGGGAACCCCTTGAGCTGGGCACTCAGGAGCGAGTTCTCAGTGGCTCTGAAGAAGCCCACGACCCCGACGCCGTACTCCATGCAGTACTTGTCCAGCAGGTCCCGGTTCCAGGCGTCCAGGTTGACATATTTGAGGATGTTCTCGTAAATGATCAGAGTGTAGCGGCCGCGGTTGTGCTCCGTCAGCGTGGGCAGGTCCCCTTTACCGGGAGCCAGCTCTGTTCGGTAGCGGAACCGACTGGACTCCAAAATGGCCACGATCTCCTGGCCCAGCTGGGAGTAGATGCTCTCGATGAACACCAAGATCACAGGCTGCGTGCGAGAGCTGTCCAAAGCCTTCACCTGGTGGAGTCGGCCCTGGCGCGAGGGGAGGAAGAGGGGTGCTCTCTGGATGCCGGGCCCTCCTCCCGTGGACCCGGTGCTGGCTCCAGGCGGCATGGACCCCCCTCCGCCACAGTCGCTGAACGGTAGAGGAGGGGGTTCTTTGATTTTGGGGCTGCTGGACACATAGTAAGCTAGGAAGACCATGGACAGCAGGCAGAAGAGGATGAGGGCCAGGATCAAACGATGAAGCTCCAGCTGGCGAACACCTCTCGTTAGCTTCCACACTCCCAAACCGGCACCAACCATGGTGGTGGCAGGGGGAGGCTGGACCGGGCGGTAAGCAGTGGGCACAAAAGGACCTCGAAGGGGGAGGAGCACGAGGAGTAAGAGCAGCAGGAAAAGTGAGCAGTAGGTGCTGGCCCGGAGCGCCGCTGAAGAACAGCCATTTACACTAGGTAACCATGGCCAGAACCACCCATTACCTGCTCTCCGCCTCTGGCTCCATCCTGAACCACCACGATGAGGAATGGACTCAAAAGGAAGTCGGCTAATGGGGCAAAACTGGGCTCGAGGACAAGAGACAACAACACAGACTTCAGTAGAACCCTTGAAGGTGCGTTTCTATGGAGAGGAGTCCACGTGGAGGTGCTGCGGACCTGCCAAGCTCACGTGGGCCTCTGGGCTGGAGGCCCTCAGGACCCCAGAACCGGACATGGCGAAGCTAAAGACCTTCGGGAGGAGAAGAGACGAAGGATTAAAGCAACACATGGATCCCAACAAGAGGCTCACCTTCACCTCCCAGCAGCACTCACCTGTACGACATCAGAACCAGGAGACCGGATCACATGACTGAAGACACCTAAAGGCAGGAGACGGACCAGGGAGAGAGAAAAGCAGAACTGTCAGGTGGTCTACAAGGATTCGCCTCGATGGAGAAACTTTGAGGAGCTCCCTTCTGCAGACGCCACGGCAACAGCAGCACCTCCCACCGTTCTGCCCCTCTTGTGGAGCACAGGTCCTACTAGAGGACAGCCAGGTGGACGTGATGGGTTCTCATGAAGGGACATTCATGAGGGACATTCGGAGACAGGTGTGAGGTGCCAAAAACCTTCTGATCTAGTTCACGTTCCAAGTTTAAAGGCCTAACAACCACCACCCTCCCTCTTCACATGGAGCCAGACACCACAGGAAGGAAACATTTAGTCCTCCACTGCAGGCTGAGGCGTCGAGGACATTCCAGACAAGTTGGAACCTGGACGGGGGGGTGGGGGGGGGACACCTTCTGACGGGTGGGGGGGGCAGACACCTTCTGAGAGTTCCACCATCCTTCAGCTGACACCTGAGCCCGACCTGCAGCCAGCAGGAGGGTCTCTGCATGCTCGTAGGGCTCTAGCTGAGGGACCTGGGACCAGTGCCAGGAGGCTGCTGGCCCAGCTGGTCCACAACCAGTGACTACCCGAGGACCTGACGCCATAGTGCTCCGGGCCAGAGACCTGAGGACCGTCTGCCACATTAAAGCCAGTGGAGCTTTTAACAGGCTCGGCTTAGCGAAGGAAACCAAGCCGAGGACCTCGACAGCATTAGCAATGTTAGCATAGCGTGCTAGCAGTAGAATATTGCGCATTACGATGCTTCATCTCTTTCAGCAGCTTGTCTCTTGAGATTAGACCACTTAGTGGGGGAGACCAGACCGACCTGGAGCAGAGCAATAATAAAGGACTGGACATGACTATGGAGACATCTCATCATGCATCCGTCAATCGTCCCCCTCCAGACCTCTGAATGAAGGTGGCTCCAGGGTCACCAGAGAAGAAAGCTTGTGATTGTTCACAACCCTGGTTCCTAGCCCCTAACCCTGGTTCCCTAACCCTGGTTCCTAGCCCCTAACCCTGGTTCCCTAACCCTGGTTGCTAGCCCCTAACCCTGGTTGCTAGCCCCTAATCCTGCCCCCTAACCCTAGTTCCTAACCCCTAACCCTGGTTCTTAACCCTGGTTCCTAGCCCCTAACCCTGTTCCCTAACCCCTAACCCTGGTTCCTAGCCCCTAACCTCTAACCCTGGTTCCTAGCCCCTAACCTCTAACCCTGTTCCCTAACCCTTGTTCCTAGCCCCTAACCCTGTTCCCTAACCCTGTTCCCTAGCCCCTAACCCTGGTTCCTAGCCCCTAACCCTGTTCCCTAACCCTGTTCCCTAGCCCCTGTTCCTAGCCCCTAACCCTGTTCCCTAACCTCTAACCCTGTTCCCTAACCCCTAACCCTGGTTCCTGGCCCCTAACCCTGTTCCCTAGCCCCTAACCCTGTTCCCTAACCCCAACCCTGGTTCCTAGCCCCTAACCTCTAACCCTGTTCCCTAGCCCCTGTTCCTAGCCCCTAACCCTGTTCCCTAGCCCCTGTTCCTAGCCCCTAACCCTGTTCCCTAACCTCTAACCCTGTTCCCTAACCCTGGTTCCTAGCCCCTAACCCTGTTCCCTAGCCCCTAACCCTGTTCCCTAGCCCCTATCACTGTTCCCTAACCCCAACCCTGCTTCCTAGCCCCTAACCTCTAACCCTGTTCCCTAACCCCTAACCCTGGTTCCTAGCCCCTAACCCTGTTCCCTAACCGTGTTCCCTAGCCCCGGTTCCTAGCCCCTAACCCTTGCGACCTGCTGGTGTTGCTGAAGCCAAAACCAGTCAACAGGACTGGGATTACTGGAGGGCTTTCAAGGCAAAAGCCTGACGAGCCTTTCGGCTGGAGGCTCCATGTTGGCTCCGGTTTCCCTGGAGATGCAGCACCTTACAGAACCGGCCTCCAGCAACGTCCAGCGGCCCCACACAGACCAGTAACCGACTGGTCAGACTGGCCAGGTAAATAACTGGTTGAAGGGGAACCTGAACCTGAACCTGCGGGAGTAGGTCGGTGTAGCTCACACTAGCATGCTAAAGCTCTCCCAGCAGATGGTGGCTAATGCTAACACAACTAACGGGGCTTCCGCGGACTCATCTGCTTGATAGTTGGGCATTAAATTCAGCTGCATCGTGCTCGGGACTTCATGTGTTCCCGACTGTGGATGTCCGCTGCTGTCATCCCCGCCGGTAAGAAGGCTTCCGAAGCTCCGGAGCTCCGGAGCGTCTGCGGTCAGAGACCCTGCGGGACCGCTTATGCTAAAGCTGCGTGCTCACCCCCGTCGGTGATCCCTGGCCGGCGGAGGAGAACCTCAACCATCGCACCCGAGGACAGAACTACGGCATCATTGGGTTGATACTCACCGCTCGGGAGAAAGACTAAAACAGCTGCCGCAGGTTTAAAGTGAACCGTCAACCTGGGCTCATCAGCGCCGAGGCTGCCATCTTGACTCTCCAGCGATCCTGGACTGAACCACGGTCCTGAAGGGAGGGGGGAGGGAACCATTCAAGCCCCCGAAATGAGCCCCGAAAAGTTCCACCAACGCAGCGAAACCTACTTTAAATACATACAACAGAATTATCGTTCTGGTATCAGTAAAAGTCCAAAGTTCTAAAGCTGCTAACGTTGTTCTCTAAGATCAATAAAGGCTCAAATCACCCCTGAATCTAAAGCAAGTCTCGTTGGACCTGAACCAGTTCGGTCGCGCTCGGGATGATTCGACCAGCCAACGAGCCACAACTAGTCCCCCTAGAGCTGGTTGGTTGGTTGGTTGAATGCTTGATTAAATGTTTGATTGATTGGTTGGTTGGTTGAAGGATAGTTTGATTAGTTGGATGGTTAGTTGAATGATTGATAGGTTGGTTGGTTGATGGATAGTTTGATTAGTTGGTTGGTTAGTTGAATGATTGATAGGTTGGTTGGTTGATAGTTTGATTAGTTGGATGGTTAGTTGAATGATTGATAGGTTGGTTGGTTGGTTGGTTGATAGTTTGATTAGTTGGTTGGTTAGTTGAATGATTGATAGGTTGGTTGGTTGATAGTTTGATTAGTTGGATGGTTAGTTGAATGATTGATAGGTTGGTTGGTTGATGGATAGTTTGATTCGTTGGTTGGTTGATTGATTGATAGTTTGATTAGTTGGATGGTTAGTTGAATGATTGATAGGTTGGTTGGTTGATTGATAGTTTGATTAGTTGGATGGTTAGTTGAATGATTGATAGGTTGGTTGGTTGATAGTTTGATTAGTTGGATGGTTAGTTGAATGATTGATAGGTTGGTTGGTTGATAGTTTGATTAGTTGGATGGTTAGTTGAATGATTGATAGGTTGGTTGGTTGATAGTTTGATTAGTTGGATGGTTAGTTGAATGATTGATAGGTTGGTTGATTGATTGTTTGATTAGTTGGATGGTTAGTTGAATGATCAATGATCCCGAGTCCTTCTACTCCAAATGATCATCTTGACTGTGATTGTAACAGGCCGACTGGTGACTTCTGGTAAACTCATTTGAGACGTCAGAAATATCTGATCAATAGTCTGATTATTTACACCTGGGATGACCTATGATGCAGCACCCACCAGGACCCCCCAGGACCCAGCTCTGCTCTGGATGGAATCATTCCTGCTTCACCAAAAAAAGCACAAGTTCTGCAGCCGACCGGTTCAGAACCACAGCGACCTCATTCCATCCATTTGAAAATGATCTTCTTGACCCCCCCAGTGGCAGAATGGATCATACATGTGGCACCAGTGCAGAGGCAAAACCAGCAGAAACCACCCGTATTACAGCCCCCAGAACCTTGAGGTGGTATCAGCAGATAGGGAACCGTCCCAGATCCACATGGAGGGAGCAGACGGGGATGGGGGGGGACGCCCCACAGAACACTCCACACATTTATTCAATCTTATTTATTAGGTAAACTCTACACTTTTCTATTGCTTTACATTTTATTCTTTTCACTCGATATTACAACCTTCAGCACATATAGAACTTTTTAACCAAGCTACACTGAGGAATACAAAAATATCACAGTACGTTTTCTACGTCGTCACCTACGCCCGTGAGGTGCACGGCCCCCCGGGGGGGCTGGGTCAGAACCACAGCAGCTGCCTGGAGACAGGTGGAACATGGCTGCCCAGCCCCAGCGAGCCGGACCGTCTTCTCAGGGGGAAAGGATCCCACCTGAACACCCGTCGTCTTTAGTAAGACAATTATTGATACAACTGTCCTGATTAGTAAAGTTGTTTGGGCTCCCCAATGGTCAAAGGTGTTAAAGAAAAGAAGCAAAGATATTAAAATCAACTTGGACAAACTAATTCGATTATCAAAAGTTGCTGGATTTCACAAACTAACAAACTCTTTTGGAAATCCAAATATAGTGACAAAACTGCTGCTGACCAGTTGACCAGCTGACCAGTTGACCAGCTGACACCTGACCTGTTGACAGCCGACCTGTTGAACAGCTGACCAGCCGACCTGTTGACCAGCTGACAGCTGACCTGTTGAACAGCTGACCAGTTGACCAGCCGACCTGTTGACCAGCCGACCTGTTGACCAGCTGACACCTGACCTGTTGACCAGCTGACAGCTGACCTGTTGAACAGCTGACCTGTTGACCAGCTGACCTGTTGACCAGCTGACCAGCCGACCTGTTGACCAGCTGACACCTGACCTGTTGACCAGCCGACCTGTTGACAGCCGACCAGTTGACAGCTGACCAGTTGACCAGCTGACACCTGACCTGTTGACCAGCTGACAGCTGACCTGTTGAACAGCTGACCAAGTGACCAGCCGACCTGTTGACCAGCTGACC
Organism: Takifugu rubripes; assembly: GCF_901000725.2. NCBI lineage: Eukaryota > Metazoa > Chordata > Actinopteri > Tetraodontiformes > Tetraodontidae > Takifugu > Takifugu rubripes. Next base: position 448,347 of record NW_021821633.1, on the reverse strand, counting down.
TGTTGAACAGCTGACCAGCCGACCTGTTGACCAGCTGACACCTGACCTGTTGACCAGCCGACCTGTTGACAGCCGACCAGTTGACAGCTGACCTGTTGACCAGCTGACCAGTTGACCAGCTAACCAGGTCAAAGTAAAAGCGCTCCAGTAGAACAGGGCGACTTCCCGCCAGTGGGGGGTCCATGTGGTCTAAAATGATGGCGTAAATAATCATTCATCAGCCTTTAAACACCTTTGGGGCAGATTTCTATCAAAACATTATGAGAAACACCTGAAAGACGTCAGTAGAAAGAAAAGTTGTCTGAAAGGCTTTAAAATGATCCCTGCTGAAGAGTTGTAAGAAAAGAGACGCTGTGATGATGGCTCCTCTGGTCGGGCTCTGGGTCCAGGGGTCAGGGTCCAGGGGTCAGGGGTCAGGGTTCTCTGGTCGGGTTCAGGGTTCAGGGTCCAGGGGTCGGGGTCCAGAGGTCAGGGTCCAGGCTGAAATGTATCGAATGATGCAGACAAACGGAAGATGTTCCTCTCAAACATGGCAACACAAACTATTAAAAACCACCGACAACACAGTCAGGATCCGAGGATCTCTTCTTCCTGGTTGGCGAAGCTGCGGTCAGCTGACCACAGCACGGCCACAAGGCCACGTTCTGTAGAGGTCCGCTGTGATCCGCCGCCGCACGCTTCTCTCTGGAATGTTGCAGAAATGATGACGACTCGTGTTCACAAAAAGCTGAATCAACAACGGCGCCAGGAGCACGTGTGAGTTCGGCCCTCCGTCCTGGACAGGCGGCGTGCTCGTCACGCCAGGAACAGGCTCCCTGACAGGCGGAGAGGTGAGGAGCTGCTGCAGCGGGCCCCGGAGACCAGGAGCGGGTCCGGGGCCCGGGGCTCTTTCAGGGGGAGAAGGTGGCCATCTCCAGGGAGATCCTCTGCCACAGCTCCTTGGTCTGCTTCCCCCTCTTCAGGTTCTGCAGGACATCGTTGAACTGCATCATCCCCACCGGCGTCAGGCAGAACGCACTGCGGGCGCTGCGGATGATGTTGACGAAGTCGTCGTAGTCAGCAGGGGTCAGGTGGATGAGCCGGTGATGGATGTACTGTGGACAGAAGACGGCAGGTGGGAACACAACCTCAACTTCCTGTCCAACATAACCAATCACAAGGCTCTGGACCAGCGGTCCCATCCAGAGGTACCCCTCTGGGCTCTGGACCAGCGGTCCCATCCAGAGGAGTACCTCTGGGCTCTGGACCAGCGGTCCCATCCAGAGGGGTACCTCTGGGCTCTGGACCAACGGTCCCATCCAGAGGTACCCCTCTGTGCTCTGGACCAACAGTCTCATCCAGAGGGGTACCTCTGGGCTCTGGACCAGCGGTCCCATCCAGAGGGGTACCTCTGGGCTCTGGACCAGCGGTCCCATCCAGAGGGGTACCTCTGGGCTCTGGACCAACGGTCCCATCCAGAGGTACCCCTCTGGGCTCTGGACCAACAGTCTCATCCAGAGGTACCCCTCTGGGCTCTGGACCAGCGGTCCCATCCAGAGGGGTACCTCTGGGCTCTGGACCAACGGTCCCATCCAGAGGTACCCCTCTGGGCTCTGGACCAACAGTCTCATCCAGAGGTACCCCTCTGGGCTCTGGACCAGCGGTCCCATCCAGAGGGGTACCTCTGGGCTCTGGACCAGCGGTCCCATCCAGAGGGGTACCTCTGGGCTCTGGACCAGCAGTCCCATCCAGAGGGGTACCTCTGGGCTCTGGACCTCGGGCAGACGGGTACCTGCAGGTAGGCCTGTTGGCAGCGCTGCACCAGCTGGTGGAAGGCAGGTGTTCGCAGGTGTGCATGGACGTGGGCGGGGTTGAGCCTCTGCAGGGCCTCCATGATGATCTCCTGGAGAACAAACGGACTCAACACACCTTTGGCTGCTCCCACACAGAACTGGTACACGTAGTTGACTCCTGCCAGGGGAGAGCAGGAGGAGGAGGTGGAGGAGGAGGAGGAGGAGGAGGAGGAGGAGGAGGGGAGGAGAGGAGAGGGGAGAACTTTTCAGATGTCAGAACACCAAGAGTTCATGCTTCCTAACATCTAATAATCCTCTTGCAGCAGTTGGATAAAATATTCAGATACGTTCATGTCAGAGATGAAGGACCATTAGAATTCAGAAAGGTAACATCTGGACTGGACATCTGGTTCAAAAACCACTGGCCTCATTAAGGAGACAGAAAAACGCCTGTTGTGAGGAGCTGAGGAGCCTCCCTGAGGAGAGCTGCTGTGCCCCCCCGGCTGGACTCTGCCAGCATCTCCAGCTCTCAGGCTTCAGGGGTTCCTGCCATGACCAGAAGGTTGGAAGAGGCATGAAGATCTGGGATGTGATCCAACCATGGTGGACCCTGCTGTGGGGGTCTGAGCAGGTCCAAACCCTGACCGTCCCTCCTCCGGCTCCCTGTCCTGGAATGCTGCTGACAAACAGTGTCCCTGTCATCTGTCCAGAGGACATTAGTCCACAAGTCCTGGACTAAGTCAACACGTCAGTGCTGCCAGATGTGTGTTTGTCCTCCACCTGGGGACTTTGATCTGTGTGGAACGTCTGATTTTAAACTCTGAGCAGAGTCAGAAGCTGCTCCATTTCATCTTTTTGGGCTTTTGATAGTCCTGTTTTTCTTATATGTGACCTATTTCTAACTAAATCTAAACTACACACAAGTGCCACAAGCCTTCACAACCTTCTCATCATCATTTGGACCAGAGTGTCCCACAGGAAGGTCCCCAGGCTGCACTGATGGGACCACACCACATGACACCTGGGGGGGCGGAGCTCAGACTCACCCAGCCGTGCAGCCAGTCCCAGCAGCCACTTGACGTCCTCGGTGTAGGGGGGGCTCCTCGAGAAGTTGTTTGGATGATCATTGTGAGCTCGGCGGCCCAACATCTCCAACGCCAGCATGCCTGACACGGATCACACACACATACGTTGTCACATCTCTGGTGGACTCACTAGACCTCTGATCAGCATATGACTGTGTTCCACTACAGCCAGTTATTCTGTAGCAGATGACTGTGTTCCACTATAGCCAGTTATTCAGTAGCAGATGACTGTGTTCCACTACAGCCAGTTATTCTGTAGCAGATGACTGTGTTCCACCACAGCCAGTTATTCTGTAGCAGATGACTGTGTTCCACTACAGCCAGTTATTCTGTAGCAGATGACTGTGTTCCACTATAGCCAGTTATTCAGTAGCAGATGACTGTGTTCCACTATAGCCAGTTATTCAGTAGCAGATGACTGTGTTCCACTACAGCCAGTTATTCTGTAGCAGATGACTGTGTTCCACTACAGCCAGTTATTCTGTAGCAGATGACTGTGTTCCACTACAGCCAGTTATTCTGTAGCAGATGACTGTGTTCCACTATAGCCAGTTATTCTGTAGCAGATGATTGTGTTCCACTATAGCCAGTTATTCTGTAGCAGATAACTGTGTTCCACTACAGCCAGTTATTCTGTAGCAGATGACTGTGTTCCACTACAGCCAGTTATTCTGTAGCATATGACTGTGTTCCACTACAGCCAGTTATTCAGTAGCAGATGACTGTGTTCCACTATAGCCAGTTATTCAGTAGCAGATGACTGTGTTCCACTACAGCCAGTTATTCTGTAGCAGATGACTGTGTTCCACTACAGCCAGTGATTCTGTAGCAGATGACTGTGTTCCACTACAGCCAGTTATTCTGTAGCAGATGACTGTGTTCCACTATAGCCAGTTATTCTGTAGCAGATGACTGTGTTCCACTACAGCCAGTTATTCTGTAGCAGATGACTGTGTTCCACTACAGCCAGTTATTCTGTAGCAGATGACTGTGTTCCACTACAGCCAGTTATTCTGTAGCAGATGACTGTGTTCCACTATAGCCAGTTATTCTGTAGCAGATGACTGTGTTCCACTATAGCCAGTTATTCTGTAGCAGATGACTGTGTTCCACTATAGCCAGTTATTCTGTAGCAGATGACTGTGTTCCACTATAGCCAGTTATTCTGTAGCAGATAACTGTGTTCCACTATAGCCAGTTATTCTGTAGCAGATGACTGTGTTCCACTACAGCCAGTTATTCTGTAGCAGATGACTGTGTTCCACTACAGCCAGTTATACTGTAGCAGATGACTGTGTTCCACTACAGCCAGTTATTCTGTAGCAGATAACTGTGTTCCACTATAGCCAGTTATTCTGTAGCAGATGACTGTGTTCCACTATAGCCAGTTATTCTGTAGCATATGACTGTGTTCCACTACAGCCAGTTATTCTGTAGCAGATGACTGTGTTCCACTACAGCCAGTTATTCTGTAGCAGATGACTGTGTTCCACTACAGCCAGTTCTTCTGTAGCAGATGACTGTGTTCCACTACAGCCAGTTATTCTGTGTTCCACTATAGCCAGTTATTCTGTGTTCCACTACAGCCAGTTATTCTGGAGCAGATGACTGTGTTCCACTACAGCCAGTTATTCTGTAGCATATGACTGTGTTCCACTACAGCCAGTTATTCTGTAGCAGATGACTGTGTTCCACTACAGCCAGTTATTCTGTGTTCCACTATAGCCAGTTATTCTGTGTTCCACTACAGCCAGTTATTCTGGAGCAGATGACTGTGTTCCACTACAGCCAGTTATTCTGTAGCATATGACTGTGTTCCACTACAGCCAGTTATTCTGTAGCAGATGACTGTGTTCCACTATAGCCAGTTATTCTGTAGCATATGACTGTGTTCCACTATAGCCAGTTATTCTGTAGCATATGACTGTGTTCCACTACAGCCAGTTATTCTGTAGCAGATGACTGTGTTCCACTACAGCCAGTTATTCTGTAGCATATGACTGTGTTCCACTATAGCCAGTTATTCTGTAGCAGATGACTGTGTTCCACTACAGCCAGTTATTCTGTAGCAGATGACTGTGTTCCACTACAGCCAGTTATTCTGTAGCAGATGACTGTGTTCCACTATAGCCAGTTATTCTGTAGCAGATGACTGTGTTCCACTATAGCCAGTTATTCTGTAGCAGATGACTGTGTTCCACTATAGCCAGTTATTCTGTAGCAGATGACTGTGTTCCACTACAGCCAGTTATTCTGTAGCAGATGACTGTGTTCCACTATAGCCAGTTATTCTGTAGCAGATGACTGTGTTCCACTATAGCCAGTTATTCTGTAGCAGATAACTGTGTTCCACTACAGCCAGTTATTCTGTAGCAGATGACTGTGTTCCACTACAGCCAGTTATTCTGTAGCAGATGACTGTGTTCCACTACAGCCAGTTATTCTGTAGCAGATAACTGTGTTCCACTATAGCCAGTTATTCTGTAGCAGATGACTGTGTTCCACTATAGCCAGTTATTCTGTAGCATATGACTGTGTTCCACTACAGCCAGTTATTCTGTAGCAGATGACTGTGTTCCACTACAGCCAGGTATTCTGTAGCAGATGACTGTGTTCCACTACAGCCAGTTATTCTGTAGCAGATGACTGTGTTCCACTATAGCCAGTTATTCTGTAGCATATGACTGTGTTCCACTACAGCCAGGTATTCTGTAGCAGATGACTGTGTTCCACTACAGCCAGTTATTCTGTAGCAGATAACTGTGTTCCACTACAGCCAGTTATTCTGTAGCATATGACTGTGTTCCACTATAGCCAGTTATTCTGTGGCAGGTGACTGTGTTCCACTATAGCCAGTTATTCTGTAGCAGATGACTGTGTTCCACTATAGCCAGTTATTCTGTAGCAGATGACTGTGTTCCACTACAGCCAGTTATTCTGTAGCATATGACTGTGTTCCACTACAGCCAGTTATTCTGTAGCATATGACTGTGTTCCACTACAGCCAGTTATTCTGTAGCATATGACTGTGTTCCACTACAGCCAGTTATTCTGTAGCATATGACTGTGTTCCACTACAGCCAGTTATTCTGGAGCAGATGACTGTGTTCCACTACAGCCAGTTATTCTGTAGCATATGACTGTGTTCCACTACAGCCAGTTATTCTGTAGCAGATGACTGTGTTCCACTATAGCCAGTTATTCTGTAGCATATGACTGTGTTCCACTATAGCCAGTTATTCTGTGGCAGGTGACTGTGTTCCACTATAGCCAGTTATTCTGTAGCATATGACTGTGTTCCACTATAGCCAGTTATTCTGTAGCAGATGACTGTGTTCCACTACAGCCAGTTATTCTGTAGCATATGACTGTGTTCCACTACAGCCAGTTATTCTGTAGCATATGACTGTGTTCCACTATAGCCAGTTATTCTGTAGCATATGACTGTGTTCCACTACAGCCAGTTATTCTGGAGCAGATGACTGTGTTCCACTACAGCCAGTTATTCTGTAGCATATGACTGTGTTCCACTACAGCCAGTTATTCTGTAGCAGATGACTGTGTTCCACTATAGCCAGTTATTCTGTAGCAGATAACTGTGTTCCACTATAGCCAGTTATTCTGTAGCAGATGACTGTGTTCCACTACAGCCAGTTATTCTGTAGCAGATGACTGTGTTCCACTACAGCCAGTTATTCAGTAGCAGATGACTGTGTTCCACTACAGCCAGTTATTCTGTAGCAGATGACTGTGTTCCACTATAGCCAGTTATTCTGTAGCAGATGACTTTATTCCACTATAGCCAGTTATTCTACCTACTGTATCTGGACCTACTGCAGCTGGACCTACTGTATCTGGGCCTAGTGCAGATGGACCTACTGCATCTGGACCAATGCATCTGGACCTACTGTATCTGGACCTACTGCAGATGGACCTACTGCAGATGGGCCTACTGCATCTGGACCTACTGCAGATGGGCCTACTGCATCTGGACCTACTGCATCTGGACCTACTGCAGATGGGCCTACTGCATCTGGACCTACTGCAGATGGACCTACTGCAGATGGGCCTACTGCATCTGGACCTACTGCAGATGGGCCTACTGCATCTGGACCTACTGCAGATGGGCCTACTGCATCTGGACCTACTGCAGATGGGCCTACTGCATCTGGACCTACTGCATCTGGACCTACCAGATTGGAGCCTACTGCAGATGGACCCTACTGGCAGCTGACCTACTGCAGATGGGACTCTGCATCTGTACCTACTACTGCATCTGGACCTACTGCAGATGGACCTACTGCATCTGGACCTACTGCAGATGGGCCTACTGCATCTGGACCTACTGCATCTGGACCTACTGCAGATGGACCTACTGCATCTGGACCTACTGCAGATGGACCTACTGCAGATGGATCTACTGTATCTGGACCTACTGTATCTGGACCTACTGCAGATGGGCCTACTGCATCTGGACCTACTGCATCTGGACCTACTGCAGATGGACCTACTGCAGATGGACCTACTGCATCTGGACCTACTGTATCTGGACCTACTGCAGATGGACCTACTGCAGATGGATCTACTGTATCTGGACCTACTGTATCTGGACCTACTGCAGATGGGCCTACTGCATCTGGACCTACTGCATCTGGACCTACTGCAGATGGGCCTACTGCAGATGGACCTACTGCAGATGGACCTACTGCAGATGGACCTACTGCATCTGGACCTACTGCAGATGGGCCTACTGCAGATGGACCTACTGCATCTGGACCTACTGCATCTGGACCTACTGCAGATGGACCTACTGCAGATGGACCTACTGCAGATGGGCCTACTGCATCTGGACCTACTGTATCTGGACCTACTGCAGATGGACCTACTGCAGATGGACCTACTGCATCTGGACCTACTGTATCTGGACCTACTGCAGATGGACCTACTGCAGATGGGCCTACTGCAGATGGACCTACTGCAGATGGACCTACTGCAGATGGACCTACTGCAGATGGGCCTACTGCAGATGGACCTACTGCATCTGGACCTACTGCAGATGGACCTACTGTATCTGGACCTACTGTATCTGGACCTACTGCAGATGAACCTACTGCAGATGGGCCTACTGCAGATGGACCTACTGCAGATGGACCTACTGTATCTGGACCTACTGCAGATGGACCTACTGCAGATGGACCTACTGTATCTGGACCTACTGCAGATCAACCTACTGCAGATGGGCCTACTGCATCTGGACCTACTGCAGATGGGCCTACTGTATCTGGACGTACTGCAGATGGACCTACTGCATCTGGACCTACTGCAGATGGACCTACTGCAGATGGGCCTACTGCATCTGGACCTACTGCAGATGGACCTACTGTATCTGGACCTACTGTATCTGGACCTACTGCAGATGGGCCTACTGCAGATGGACCTACTGCAGATGGACCTACTGCAGATGGACCTACTGCATCTGGACCTACTGCAGATGGACCTACTGCATCTGGACCTACTGCAGATGGACCTACTGTATCTGGACCTACTGTATCTGGACCTACTGCATCTGGACCTACTGCAGATGGACCTACTGCATCTGGACCTACTGCAGATGGACCTACTGCAGATGGACCTACTGTATCTGGACCTACTGCATCTGGACCTACTGCATCTGGACCTACTGCAGATGGACCTACTGTATCTGGACCTACTGTATCTGGGCCTACTGCAGATGGGCCTACTGCAGATGGACCTACTGCAGATGGACCTACTGCAGATGGACCTACTGCATCTGGACCTACTGCAGATGGGCCTACTGCAGATGGACCTACTGCAGATGGACCTACTGCAGATGGGCCTACTGCAGATGGACCTACTGTATCTGGACCTACTGTATCTGGGCCTACTGCAGATGGACCTACTGCAGATGGACCTACTGCAGATGGACCTACTGCAGATGGACCTACTGCAGATGGGCCTACTGTATCTGGACCTACTGCAGATGGACCTACTGCAGATGGACCTACTGCATCTGGACCTACTGCAGATGGGCCTACTGCAGATGGACCTACTGCAGATGGACCTACTGCAGATGGACCTACTGCAGATGGACCTACTGCATCTGGACCTACTGCAGATGGACCTACTGCAGATGGGCCTACTGCAGATGGACCTACTGCATCTGGACCTACTGCAGATGGACCTACTGCAGATGGACCTACTGCAGATGGACCTACTGCAGATGGACCTACTGCATCTGGACCTACTGCAGATGGACCTACTGCAGATGGACCTACTGCAGATGGGCCTACTGCAGATGGACCTACTGCAGATGGGCCTACTGCAGATGGACCTACTGCAGATGGGCCTACTGCAGATGGACCTACTGCAGATGGGCCTACTGCAGATGGGCCTACTGCAGATGGACCTACTGCAGATGGACCTACTGCAGATGGGCCTACTGCAGATGGGCCTACTGCAGATGGACCTACTGTATCCCCATCATGTATCTTAGTCTCAGTCAAACAAGCTGAAAGCAGAACCACTCGTGTCCTGCTGAAGCCGAGGTTGAACACACCAACTCTGTAGGCTGAGTGCAGGTAGTGCAGGCCCTGCGTGCTGACTGGCTGGTTGTGCTGCTCATCTTCAGCGGGGAAGGTGGTGCTGATCAGGGAGCTGGGCTGGGAGGAGAGGGCCGGCATCGCCTGGACCGTGGGGCCTGACGGGACCCCGCCAACTGAAAGAAGCAAACAGCACCCGTTAAAGCACCTGGGATCAACACAGGCTTCCCTCTGTCGACCTGAAGCTCCGGCTGTGACCGGTGCCTCTCTGCTATCACCAGCTGCTGGCTTCAACTGTTCACTTCCAGGATCAGCAATGATCTCCGGTCGGCTCAACTACCTGCTGTGTTTAGCTGCTGCGTCAGTCAGAGCTGGAGCAGTACAGAAGAAGACTGGCTCGCTCTCCATTGCGGCGTGTTAGTTTAGGGATGGAAGCAACAATCAACAATCAGAGGAGCTCTAACTGGTGCAGAGGAGCTGCCTTTCAGCCCAGCAGCAGTGGAGGAGCATGTTCCCTCCTGTCTGGAAGCAGAGCTGATCAACGGCTGGTGATTTAGAGCCTAAATGCTTTTGCTGCCTCCAAACAACGTTTCAGGGTAACAGGATGATTCCGTGGCTGCGTTTCTGTCCAGTGTGTCAAAGGTCAACTAGGTCCATCAAACTGACCTGCTACAGTGGTGCTCAGGGGAAGACCCGACTCACTGTGGTAGGGATGGACGGCTATTTGAGTCATGGACGGGACAGGGACACCAGGAAAGGTCACAGCTGTGGCGGTCAGTGGAGGCTGGGGGCCAGCAGCTAATGAGAATGGGTACTGGGCCCCGATGAAGGCCGGGTGCATCCCCTAAGGACAAACAGGACACGAGAGAGGGACACAAGAGATGGACGACTGGCACCTTTTTAAGCTGCAGAATAATTACACAAATGTCTGTCAAAATAAAGCTGCATTTGTTATTCAAAGTATCTTCACAAGAGTTGCTAAAGTGCTGTTGTAATGAGGGTTAACCCTAACCCTAACCCCTAACCCTAAACCTAACCCCCTAACCCTAACCCCCTAACCCTCTAACCCTAACCCCCTAACCCTCTAACCCTAACCCCCTAACCCTCTAACCCTAACCCCTGACCCTCACCCTCTAACCCTAACCCCCAAACCCTAACCCCTAACCCTCTAACCCTAACCCCCTAACCCTAACCCTCTAACCCTAACCCCCTAACCCTAATCCCCTCACCCTAACCCCCTAACCCTCACCCCCTGACCCTCACCCTCTAACCCTAACCCCCAAACCCTAACCCCGTAACCCAAACCCTAACCTTAACCCTAATCCCCGAACCCTAACCCCTTAACCCTCTAACCCTAATCCCCTAACCCTCTAACCCTAACCACCTAACCCTAACCCCCTAACCCTAATCCCCTCACCCTAACCCCCTGACCCTGACCCTAACCCCCAAACCCTAACTCTAATCCCCTAACCGCCAAACCCTCTAACCCTAACCCCCTAACCCTAATCCTCACCCCCTGACCCTAACCCCCTAACCCTCTAACCCCCAAACCCTAACCCCCTAACCCAAACCCTAACCCTAATCCCCGAACCCTAACCCCTTAACCCTCTAACCATAACCCTAAACCTAATCCCCTAACCCTAACCGCCTAACCCTAAGTCCCTAACTCTCTAACCCTAACGCCCTAACCCCCAAACCCTAACCCCCTAACCACCTAACCCTAACCCCAACTCTAACCCCCAAACCCTAATCCTACCCTACACACCCTGACAGAACCACCGGTGGCTCTGTCCCAACACACACCACCCTGACAGAACCACCGGTGGCTTTGTCCCAACACACACCACCCTGACAGAACCACCGGTGGCTCTGTCCCAACACACACCACCCTGACAGAACCACCGGTGGCTCTGTCCCAACACACACCACCCTGACAGAACCACAGTACTGACGAGGAGGATGAAAGACGACAGTGTGGAGACGAGCTCTGACCTGTGGATACGCAGCGCCTGTCACAGGGAAGACAGCTGGTCTGGGGACATGCTGTAGGGTGTGTCCCAGGTACTGTGGGGTGCAGACAGTGGGGAGATGGGCCTGGATCGTTGTGTAGGGGTGCAGACCTTGGCTGTGGGGGTGACCAATGGCCTGGCCTGGCAGCGCGTGGGACTGGTAGATGGTGGAGCCCACAGAGATGACAGGTACTACTGCTGTGGCAGTGACGGAGGCCGTAACTGCTGCCATTCCCTGAGTCTCCATGGTGGCCCCGCTGTCCAAGACACTGCAGGTCGTCTCTGGGGGCCTCCGGCCAGGACCCCCATTGGCCCCGCACCGACCAGTGACTTCCCGCTGCTGGCCGGAGCCCCCACCCACTGACTGCTCATACAGCCAGTACCACTGGTGAGCCACCTCGAACAGAACCTCGGGGTAAACGCCTCCACCTTTAGCTGCTTCTTCGACCGCCATGCAGGCCTTTTCTAGCATCACGTTGTCCTGGAGACAGAGAACAACATTTCAACATTTGCTTCCTGCTACACAGGAGTGGAAAAGCCCCGAGCCTTCCGTGACCAAAGATGGAGACCCTACCTGCTCTTTGCACTGCACCAGGGCTCTCTGGATCTCATTGGGGTTGAGGGCGTGAGCATGAGGCAGGCAGCTGAGGGCCAGTTCTGCAGCTGCTCTCACCATGTTAGGGTCTCTGGCCCGTGAAGCCCGGTCAGCTAAAGACGCCACCTCTGGAGGTGTGAGGTGGCCATCCCAACACTCCACCAAAATGTTCAGGGCAGCACTGCCGATTTCCATGGCCTGGCCTGAAACAGAAGAAGAGGTTTGTCAGTGGTGCCTCCACCTAAAGATCAAGGAGTTGGTCAGGACTACTAGGAACAACTAACTAGATTAACTACAAGCTGGATACTTGCAATCTTCAAATACTGCATTATTTGTTGGATCTGTTTTTACTACTACTGGCCATCTCTTATCTGATGGAGACAGTGAAGAGCTCCATCACTGTCCTAGAAGCCCCCAGTCCTACAGACACTGGTCTGCCCCACAAACCACCAGAGAGCCCCAACCAATCAGAGCCCAGGGGTGGAGCTTCCAGCTGAAGGGGAGGGGCCAGACAGAGACTCATTCCGCTCCAAAGGGGGCAACATTTGAGGGCAGCAGAGGTGTTTTTGCTCTTGCTCCGGTTCAGAGGTGTCAAACAGGGGTTACGACCATGTAATTCATGGGTTGTGTTTTAGCTGACTCACTTCATCCGAAGGAGGATCACGGCACCGGCATGCTTGTTTGCTAAAACCTGTATGTTGCTAACGGCACTACGGAGACACAACGTCTGGTGCTGTGACGTGGTTGTGTGTTTACCAGTGATCCAGGACACGTGGGAGGAGTAGGTCCTGGACAGCCAGTTGGGCGATACAAAATTATGGAGGCCCAGTGCATACAGGCCGATCTCAAAGGCACAGAGGTGCAGGTTGCGGTGGGGCCCCTGGTGACCCCCGCTCGCTGAGGGCTGAGTGAAAATGGATGTGGAGGAGTTTCCTCCAGCTTTGATGAGGACAGTTTTGGCCAGTTCAAAGTAAAAATGTGCCGCTGCCTCCGACGGCTGGTTGGGAACATGAGGTGCGTGGCATTCCGGTCGTCTTCCTTTGTACCTGAGGAAAGGCACAGGTGGGTCAGATGATCCGACGTGCTGCTCCGACATCACAGCCTTCTGACCTTACCTGCTGGTGTCGGTGCTCTTGGCCCTGGCCCCGCCCCCGGCCCTTCGAGAGCCACTGGAGGAGGAGGAACCCAGCGAATCAGAAGATGAGCTGCTGATGCTGTCACTGTCCTGACCCCGCCCCCAGGAAGTGGCTGCCCAATTGCCTCGCAGCGGCCTGCGGCTGAGCGTGGGGGAGCTGTCCGACGTGGTCTCGGGAGCGCTGCTGTCAATGCTGGCCATGCCTGGACACCAAGGACAGCAAGGAAACCAGGTCTTCATGCAATTCATAACAGAGTTCTGATGCTTTTGGTGCTAAGCATTTTTAAGATCTATTCAATATATAAATACATGTACTAAACCCCGTCACCATAGTCTCCAATAAGGGTCAACTACCATCACCAGGGGCGAGGCTACCGGGGCGACTGAGGCTACCGGGGCGACTGAGGCTACCGAGGCTACCGGGGCGACTGAGGCTACCGAGGCTACTGAGGCTACCGAGGCTACCGGGGCGACTGAGGCTACCGGGGCGACTGAGGCTACCGAGGCTACCGAGGCTACTGAGGCTACTGAGGCTACCGGGGCGACTGAGGCTACCGGGGCGACTGAGGCTACCGAGGCTACCGGGGCGACTGAGGCTACCGAGGCTACTGAGGCTACAGAAGCTACCGAGGCTACCGGGGCGACTGAGGCTACCGGGGCGACTGAGGCTACAGAAGCTACCGAGGCTACCGGGGCGACTGAGGCTACCGAGGCTACTGAGGCTACAGAAGCTACCGAGGCTACCGGG